>NC_133794.1:6499852-6519774 GCF_003597395.2 Chelonoidis abingdonii
CGTGTGAGCTTCTTGCCCTGAACAAGTCTGCTCCAAGGGAGAGGAGGCTCCCCAAAGTCCTGCCTGGCTTTGTGGGGAGCAGTTCCAGAGCATCGCCCGGGGACTCCGTGACACCTATGTCCACCCGCCCCACACAGGGGCCACCATGGAGCGGGGAAGCAGGGCCGGTGGGGCAAACTCCATGGGACGCTGCCCCCCCCAGTGCCAGCCCTGACACCCATGTCTCCCTGCAGGGCACAAATGGGGAGCTGGGGGAGAAAGGGGATTCCGGGCCATCAGGCGCCGCTGGGGCCCCAGGCAAGAGGGGGCCCCCAGGAGAGGACGGAGCCAAAGGCAACTTGGTGAGTGCAGCAGGGCTGGGGGGGCACTGCATGGAGGGGCACTGCAAGGGGCCAGCGGGGGGGGCACCGCATGGGGCCAGTGGGCTGGGGGTACTTCGTTGGGCCAGGAATAAGGGGAACGGGGGCATGACTTCACTGCTGACACCTGCCCTCACCCTGCACCCCTCACCCAGTCCCCCTCCCAACCCACCCAGCCCCCAGTTGCCCCCACGCCCCTGGTGTCCAGGCTTTGGGGGGTCTCTGGGGCTCTGCCTCTGGCTCACAGACCCTTTCTCCCTGCAGGGCCCCATCGGCTTCCCTGGCGACCCAGGCCCCCCTGGAGACCCCGGGGTGCCGGTGAGTACCTCTGCACGCCGCACATGGCTCCAGCCCATCCTGACAGGCCCGGGCCCCCTGTGTCCCCCAAGACTGTGCCTGGAGACGGCGACCTGGGCACCCAGCCCCTGTGGCCCAGCTGTGCTGCCCACAGGAGGGGGGCAGGGGAGTTCAAGGCGCTGCCCCAGCACGTGGCAGCATCAGCCCAGTCCAGCCAGGCCCTGGGGGGTGGGGTCTGTCCAGGACTCCTGGGTTCTATCCCCAGCTCTGGGAGGGGAGTGGGGGCTAGTGGTTGGGGTGGGGTGGGGGGGCTGGAGCCAGAACTCCTGGGTTCTCTCCTTGGCTCTGTTCCCAGGACGAGGGCAGTGCTGAGCCTGGGGCAGCCCCTTGGTTGCCAGTGGGGGTGTGACTCTGGCTGGGGCAGGGCACTAACCCATCCCATGTGCGCAGGGCCTGGATGGAGCCCCTGGGGAGAAGGGTGATGGCGGGGACCCCGGCATCCCGGTGAGTAATGGCAGCAATGGAGGGGCGGGGGGCCCACACTGCGCGGGCACCGTCTCCTACCATGGGCTGGGAGCAGCACCCAGAGCCCCTGAGGGAGAGGCCCCGGGCCCCCTAACAGAGGGGCCAACAAGTGATTGGGGGATGGTGTCACAGATCCACAGCTCTGCGCTGAGCCCCGGCTTTCCAGCCCCCTGACAGGAGCCCCTCAGCCTGCCAGAGCCCCCAGGGGACCCGCTCTTCCCACAGGCCCGGCCATGCGCCTCACCGCCTCCGAGGCTGAGCCTCTGGGCTCCAGCCCTCCTGCTGCCCGCCCTGAGCTCTGCCCCGTGGGTCCGGCTGAGCCCGACGCTGGACCCAGCCCTGGCCCCTCTGCAGGGACCAGCGCGGCTCAGCCAGGACTGGCAGCGGCCCCTAGGAGAGATCCAGGAGCCATGGTGGAGAGTCCACGCAGTGCGCAGCATCAGGCACAGAAATGAGCAGGGTGTTGGGAACTGTTAGCAGAGAGACAGATAATAAGACAGAAAATATCCTATTGCCTCTATATAAACCCATGGGATGCCACACCTCGAATACTGCGGGCAGATCTGGTCGCCCCGGTATGGATCAGCTTCTGTATGAGGAGAGAGAAAAATGACCGAGACTGTTCAGCTTGGAAAAGAGACGAGTGAGGGAGGATATGATGGAAGTCTATAAAATCATGTCTGGGGTGCAGAAGGTAAATAGGGAAGTGTTATTTACTCCTCATAACACAAGAACCAGGGGCCTCCACATGAAATTAATAGGCAGTGGGTTTAAAACAAACAAAAGGAAGTATTTCTTCACACAACGTGCAGTCAACCTGTGGAACTCACTGCCAGAGGATATTGTTGTCACGGACTCACAGATCGTGCCCACTCTTGGCCCTGTGCAGTCCGTGGGGGGTGCCCCTTTCAGTGAGACAGCCCTTCTCGGGGGTCCACTCTCTCCTGGGGTCAGGCCCCTCCACCTCCTGGAGCCGCACCTCTCTGAACCTTAACATGTCTGTCTCTGCCGTGGGCCCCCTCAGGGAGTCCCTGAGCTCTGGGCCCCCTGGGCCTCCTCACCCCTGAAGGGGATAATGCAAACCTGCTCTCTAGCCCGGAGCGACTCTTAGCCAGTGTAACACAGGAGGGTTTATTGAGAGTTGAACACAGCGCAGGAAACTCTCCGGCCTCAGGCCTAACCTCCCTCAGCCCAGCACATCCCAGTCTCCCTGCAGCCAGGTGGGCTCTGCCTGCTCCCCCTCTCCAGCCCAGAGCCCCCCTGCTTCCCAGCTGGGCATCTGATATCCCTGGCCCCAAGCCCCCTCTGTCCATTGTCTTCTCTCCAGGGAAACAGGGTCGTAAACAAGATGGCCTGGGTCTCTCCTCCTCTCAGCCGCCTCTGGCTGGAACCAGCTGGTCAGGTCACTGGGGTCCTCTCCCCACAGCCCATTGTCCCCCACTGGCCAGAACCGGCTGTGACTCCTGAGCTGGGTCCTTGGGTCTCCAGGTCACCAGTCGCTGGGGTCTCCATACTCCAGGCCATCGGCCGGGGTCCCAACTTCCTTCTCCGGTCCTGTGTCCCAACAAACTCCCTCTCCCCTCGCCTCGTTAAACTAGTAACCCCCGGGGACACTGAGTCCCACTCCCTCTGCATCCAACCCACTGGAAAACAAGGAAAACACAGGAAAATCCCCCACTTCGTCACAATTGTGAAGGCCGAGACTATATCAGGGTTCAAAGAAGAATTAGATAAGCTCATGGAGGACAGGTCCATCAATGGCTATTAGCCAGGGTGGACAGGGCTGATGCCTCTGTTTGCCACAGTCTGGGAATGGGCGAGGGGATGGGTCACTGGATGATTCCCTGTTCTGTTCATTCCCGCTGGAGCAGCTGGCATTGGCCGCTGTCGGCAGACAGGACACTGGGCTAGATGGACTCTGGGTCTGACCTGGTCTGGCCGTTCTGACGTTATGAAGGAGCCAAGTTGTATCTGGCTCTCAGCTGTCGTCAGAGATGGGTTCGGTGGCCGGGTGGCTTGCTGGCCATTAGGGAATGGCTGAAAGAGGCTGGTTGTGATGCCAAGGGCAGGTGTTTTCTGTAGCTGATGAAATAAGGATCTGTTGAGAGATGCCCTTAGCGTCTCCGACGCGGCTCGAACAGACGGCTCCTGTTGTAGGCGTTGGATTCAGGCAGGAGGTTGATAAATTGGAGGGGGTCGGAGAAGCTGCCTTACAGCGAGAGATGCCAAGAGCTCGATGTGTTTGTGACACCAAGATGGCCAGGCTGGGGCACCCTGGCTCTGGCTGGGCCGGTCCAGAGCCTCGGGGCCGTGTGCAGAACAGGATCCGCCTGGGTGGCCCAAACCTGGGCTTCCCCGTGACCAGGTGGTGACCAGCCGCTGATGCAGCTGAAAGAAGGGTGAGGGGTGAGGATCAGCGCCAGGGTCGGGGTGGTATTTACATGGGGCTCCCCCACTGAACACACTCCAGGCTGGCGGGGGCAGGCAGATACTCAGGCTGCAAATGAGACTGTTACCCAGGAGCGTGATTAGCCACTGGGCCCGTCCCAGGGGCTGGGCGGCTCCTCCAGTGCTGGCAACGCTTCAGTCCGCCTGGGTGGCTGCCGTCCTGCCCAGCACCCCTAACAAAGAGACCTCTGGGCGACAATGGGGACCTCTGGGTGTCCGGCACCCCTAACAGAGAGACATCTGGGCAATGGGGGGGACCTCTGGGTGCCTGGCACCCCATAAAAAGAGAGACCCCTGGGAGATGGTGGGAACCTCTGGGTGCCCGGCACCCGTAACAGAGAGACCCCTGGGCGATGGGGGGGACCTCTATGTGCCCAGAACCCCTAACAGAGAGATCTCTGGGCAATGGGGGGGACCTCTGGGTGCCTGGCACCCCTAACAGAGAGACCCCTGGGTGATGGGGGGGACCTCGGGGTGCTCAGCACCCCTAACAGAGAGACCCCTGGATGATAGGGGGGACCTCTGGGTGCCCAGCACCCCTAACACAGAGACCCCTGGGCGATGGGGGGGACCTCTGGGTTCCTGGCATCCCCAACACAGAGACCCCTGGGAGTGTGGGGCCCCCTACTGCCAGCCCCGAGGCTGCTACTGACTGTGTGGTTTGTGTGCAGGGCCCAGCAGGCGCTTCTGGGGAACCGGGTCCCCCTGGTCCCCCAGGAAAGAGAGTGAGTAGGGGCTGCCAGTGGGGTCACGGCTCTTGGGGGAGGGGCCCAGTGGGGTCAGGGATCTGGGGGGAGACCAGGGCCGGCGCTTCCATTTAGGCGGCCTAGGCAATCGCCTAGGGCGCCAGGATTATTGGGGGGCAGCATTTTGCTGGTGGGGGGCGGCAGGCGGCTCCGGTGGACCTGCCGCAGTCGTGCCTGCGGAGGATCCGCTGCTCCCGCGGCTCCGGTGGAGCTGCCACAGGCACGGCTGCAGCAGGTGCCCCGGAGCCGCGGGGCGGCGAAATGGCTGTGTGCCTAGGGCGCTAAAAGCACTAGCGCCGGTCCTGGGGGGGGCTCGCTGACGCGTAAGGGAATTGCTGGGACAGGGTCAATGGGAGTCAGGATCGGGGAGATGGGCAGTGGCGGTCGATTGGGACAGAGGGTAATGGGGTCGCGGATCGGGCGGAGAGGGCCAGTGGGTCGGAATTGGGGACAGCGGTAATTTATTTCTTGGGGTCCAGGACTTGGGGGGGGACGCGGGTCGGATTGGGGACGGCTATGGAGGTCAGCGATCGGGGTAAGGGCCAGTGGGGTCAGGGATTGTGGACGCTATGTGTCAGGTTGGGAGGGGAGGGGCCCGTGGGCGTCGGGATTGGCGGACAGGCTAAGAGGTTAGGATCTGGGGGGGGGGCCCATGGGGTCAGAGTTGGGGACGGATAATGAGTTAGGATCTGGGGGGAGGGCCAGAGGGGTCAGGGATTGGGGACGGCTATGAGGTTAGATGAGGGGAGGCCAGTGGGGTCCAGGGATTTGGGGGACAGGCTAATGAGGTAGGTCTGGGGGGGGGGGACCAGAGGGGGTCGGGTTGGGGGACGAGCTTGAGGTCTAGGATCTGGTGGGGGGGGCCCAGTGGGTCAGGGATTGGGGACAGGTCAATGGGTAGGTCTGGGTGGGAGGGGCCAGTGGTCATGGTTCGGGGGACAGTTATGGTCAGAATTTGGGGGAGGGACCTATTGGGATCAGGGACTGGGGGATTGGGGGACAGAGCTTGGGGGTCAGGATTGGGTGGGAGGGATTCAGTAGGGTCAGGGATTGGGGACGGGGCTAATGGGGTCCAGGATCAGGGGGAGAGGACCATTGGGATGGGGGGGGGCCAGTGGGGTCGGGTGGGGGGATTGGGCGGACGGCTATGGGTAGGGTGCGGGGGCTGCACAGTGGTGGGGGTGACTCACTTCCCCTTCTCTCTCTGCAGGGCGGTGGTTGGGGGCCAGCTCTCGGGCAAGGGTTCGGTCGGGCGGAAGGGCGCCAGGTAGGGAACCCCTCGCCCCCGACTTCTGCTGCGGCTTGTCCTTCTGCCCCGCCCCCCGTTTGAGAGTGGAGCTACTCTGGGGCGGGTTCAGCCTGTCTGTGCTGAGCTGGCAGCAGGAGGCGGTGTGGGAGTCTGTGGGGGTCTGTGTGGCTCGGGTCTGCACTGCCCTGGGATGGGCTGGCCTCCACTCGATCCCAACACCCGCCTACGGGGGCGTGAGCAGGGGATCCCTGCTGGTGCCGGGCTCTTGACGCAGCCTTTCCCCTGCCCGGGCAAGCCTGGCACAGAGGGCCGGAGATGGGCCGTGGGGGTGCCGGGCCTGGCGGCCTGGCTCGAAGTTTGGCGGTCCGGTTGAGCCGTAGAGTGCACCTGGGATGTGGCCGCTGGGGTGTGGGTGGGCAGGAGGGAGTAAGGGGGGTTGGGGTGAGTGAAGGGGTGGGTGGGTGTGGGGGGGTGAGAGGGCTGGCTGGGCGGGGCGCTGGGCGGGTCTGGGGCGGTGGTGAGGGGGTGGGTGGCGTATGGGGAGTATCCTTGGGGTAGTGAGGGGGGTGGCGGGGTGGGTGAGGATGGGTGAGTGAGAGGCTCTGGGGCGGGGCTGGTGCGGTGGGTGTGAGGTGTGTAGGCGGGGGTGGGGGCTGTGTGGGGTGAGTGAGGGGCAGGGAGGCAGGTCTGGGCGAGGTGGGGTAGTGAAGGGCGGGTGGCGGGGTCCGGCGGGTGAGTTGAAGGGGTGGGGAGGGCTGCGCGAGTGGGAGTAGTGAGGGGTCGGCTGGCCGGGTCCGGCGGGCTGGGTGATGGGGAGGGCGTGCTGGCAGGGGCTGCGTGGCTGGCGAAGTTGGACGGGGCGGGGTGAGGTTGGGCGGGTGGCATGTTGAGTGACGGGGGGGGAGGCGGGGGCATGGCGAGTGGGAGTAGGATGGGGGGTGGAGGGGCTGGGCGGTGGGTGGCGGGGAGATAGTGAGGGGAGGTGCTGGGGGTGGCTGGGTGGTGGCGTGAAAGTGAGGGGGCTTGGGTGCAGCGGGTGGGCGTAGGTGGAGGGAAGTGAGGGGGGGTGGCGGGGGTCGGGGCGGCGTGGAGTGAGGGGGCGAAGTGCGGGTCCGGGCGGGGCGGGAAAACGTGAGTGAGGGGGCGGGGCAGGAGAGCCGGATACGAGAATCGAGGGGCGCTTGGTAGGTGGGGTGACCCCATCTGGCTCTGGCGACGCCTGGAGCTGGCGGGGGGTCAGGGACTCACCCTGTTGCTGGGGGGGCTCGGTTTGGGGGAGCCGTGTCTCCTCCCCCCCGTTGTGCTCTCATAACTCTGTGTTTCCTCCCCAGGGGGAGCAGGGCCTGCTGGGGGCCCCGGGGCAGGCAGGGCCACCGGGCCCCACGGTGAGTGACTCCGGGGGCAGGGCTGGGGGGCAGGGCTGGGGCATGGAGGGTAATGGCCTCTTGTCTCTCACAGGGCCCCCCAGGTTTGCCCGGTCTCAAGGGAGACCCCGGCTACAAGGGTGACAAGGTGAGTGGGGCCCCATGGGGGGGCCGGCCCCTCCCCCCCACTGCTCAGCCATCCCCCCCTTCCCCTTCGCCTTCCCCTTCCCTCGCTACCTGGCATAACCCCTCCCCCCAGTCACCGGCAGGCCCAGGAATTGCCCCCCTACACTCAGAGCCCCCCCTTGGCTTGTTGCCCCCCCTTGCTCCTGGGATCTGCCCCAGTTGTGAGCTCCCCCCACCACCCCACATGGGGCCCGTGTTGGGGCCGCTGCTGCCAGCCCCACAACCAGCGCTGCCCTTGCTGGGGGGCCTTAACCCAGCCTCCAGCCCTGGGTGGCTGGGGGGGTCGAGAGTTGCCAGCGCCCAGGGAAGGGGCCGGACTCCTGGGTTCATGTCGCAGGGGTGGGGGGGGCGCATCCAGCTGGGGCCGTTCATTTGTTTTAATGTGTTGCCCCTGCGTTGGGGGGCCAGGCTGGGCGCTCGGGAACGGCTTGCAGGGAATTCGGGCAGGACTCGGGGGCAGTGTCTCCCCTTGGGTCCCACCTGAGAGCGCTTGGTCACCCCATGGCAGGACCCCAGGGCGCCTCACACGCCCCACAGGGCCCCGCCCCCACTCCCAGCCCGCGTGGGGCACAGGCGGGTACAGAACCCGGCAGCCCAGGGAGCCGGGACTCAGCAAAACGTCCAGTTTGGGGGAGGGGGGCATCCTGAGTCCTGCCCCCCCCCCCAAATCAGGAGACTGAGCAGCCTCCAGCTGCCTGGCCTCTGACTCCCCCCCACCCCATAACCACCCTCGCCAGGTCTCTTTGGTCCCAACACCTTGGGGGGGAATCGGTTGCTAGGTTACAGTCTGGCCCCCACTGCCTGTGCCGAGGGTACTTACACCTGCCCTGTGGGGGTCTCTGCAGGGTCGCACCCCCGTATCCCCCCAGCAATACATGGGGAAACTGAGGCACACACAGTGTTCAGAGAAAACATTAAGAACATTTCCACTTCGGCACCCCATGTTTACCCCACTGCCTAGAGCGGGCTCCCGCAGGACAGGCCCCCCAGCTCTGTGGGACAGCCCCCCCCAGCTAAACCCTCTGCCCCCCTCCAGGGTCACGCCGGGCTCATCGGGCTCATCGGCCCCCCAGGGGAGATGGGAGAGAAGGGAGACCAGGGGCTGCCTGGCAACCAGGGGGCCCCAGGACCCAAAGGAGACCCCGTGAGTATGTGGGGCTGGGGCAGGTGGGTAGGGGTTTAGGCAGGATGGGGGCTGCGTGGGAGGTGAGGGGACTGCGTATAGGTAGGGGGCTCAGCCAGGATGGGGGTTGTGTATGAGGTGGGGGGGCTGCATGTGGGTGGGGGCCTCAAGGATGGGGGCCTGCGGTGTGAGGTTGGGGGGCTGTGTTGTAGGTGGGGGCCCTCGCAGGATGTGGGTGCATGTGAGGTGAGGGGGCCTACGTATAGGTGGGGGGATCAGGCAGGATGGGGGCTTGTCGTGTGAGGTGGGGGCGGCTGATGTGGGTGGGAGGAGGGCATCAGGCGAGGATCGGAGGTGCGCTCTGTGTGCACACCCTCCGAGCTCCCATGCTGGGGACCCCTGATACTGGAGCTCCTAGCCACGAGATCAGCAGTGGGGGCCCCATGTGCCCGTCCGAGGCATCAGCATCTGGTTCGCGGCGAGAGTCGTGTGAGAAGGCTGACAAACATGTCCCGTTCTTCCATGGGTCAGCGCTTTGGCCTGCTCGCCCATTGGCCCCCCCACAGCGCCCCAACACCCGAGTACCCCTACGCTCTCGGAGCTTGCGCGTTGAGATATCAACTAGCTGCGGCACTGGCCCACCCCCTACTGAGCACCCGGGGCCTCTCACCCGCCCCGCCGCACCCCAAGGTCCTCACCCACCCCCTCTCACCCTGGGACCCCTCTGTCACGGAAAGTGTGGGGAGTCAGGCCCGGCACCCCTCTTCCGCGGTTCCCGGACGTGCTCACCCGCCCCTCCGCACCCCAGAGGTCCACTCACCAGAGCCCACCTCTGCCACCCATCGGGAAACCCCTCTGTCACGGAGTGTGGGTGTAGATCAGGGCCTGCACCTCCTATCTTCTCCTGCGGTTGAGTGTCCACCGGGACTGCGTCCCTTGATTCGCCCGCCGTCCGCAACCCCCCGAAGAGTCGCCTCACCCAACCCCCTCTGCACCTGGGAAACCACTCTGTCAGCTGAGTGTAAGGGATACAGGGCCCTTGCATACCTCCTTTGCTTCCTGCGGCTTCAACCCGGAGGTCGAACGTACTCCAGCCCGCCCCACTGGTCTGCACCGACACAACCCTCTGACAAGCTGAAGCCCCCTACACCCACCGCCCTCTGCACCTGGAGCGCCCTCTGTCACGAAGATGTTGGGGATCCAGTCAGGCCCGTGAACCCCTCTTCCTGCGGCCCGAGACTCGGTCAGCCGTCGTTAGCCGTGAACAGCCGCGCACAGTTTAATTCAGACGAGACAGGAACACACACGACCAGGACAGGTCTTGCATGGGCACAGATGCTAACCAGGATATCTCCTCCCCTCAGCCAGGTCCATCTTGGCTGCCCGAAAAGGTCGGGGGGCAGGGAGGCAGAAACCCCCCTCTGCCCTCACTCCTCCCATCTCTCGCACCAGCCCCAGACCCCAAACTAACCCCGTCCCACACACTCCTGCTAGCAAAGCTGCCTCAGCATCCACCTATTCCCACCGAGAGCCAGAAAGAAAACGGTTCACCTGAGCTCTTTAAGTTCACTGTATAGCCATCACCTCAGAGGGGGACGGGCCCCGGCCATTCAGTTGCCAAGGAAATGTCGGTCATTTATGCACAGTGGAGACTTAAGAAATCCATAGGGGAACTGGGCCCCCACAGTATTCAGATGAACATTAAAACAGTCCCAGTTCGTCACACCTTCACCCGCCCCTCTGCACCCCAGGCCCCCTCGGCCGCCCCCTCACACCCAGCCTGGGCACATTCCTGCTCTCACTGCTCACACCCCAGCAGGGTGCTCCCTCCCCCCCGGTTGCTGTACACTTCGGTCTGTCCTCTGTCCTGCCCCAGGGATGGGGTGGGAGGCTGGCTGGGAGACCCCCAGTGCCACCCAGAGACCCCTGGAGAATGGTTCCCCCACCCCTGCCCTGGCTCCGGGACCCTCCCAGGACCCCCCCGTCGCTCACCCTCCCATTCTTCTCCACAGGGCCAATGGGCCAAGAAGGGCTCCAAGGGGTCGCCGGTGAGTACCCAGGCCAGGGACTGCAGGCTCCGGAGAGGGCGGGGAGCAAGGGGCAGCCCCCAGACCACAGCCAGGAAAGGCGGTCCCAGGAAACCTGCATGGAGGCAAGCCACCAGACCCCCCTCCCACAGAGGCAGGAGGGACCCAGGATCCGTGGCTCCGACCCATCTGATGTCTCGTAGGGCAACGGTCTGTCGGGTCCCTGGGGGCCTGCAGTGCGACCTGCCTGCAGAGGGGTGAGGGAGTCTGTGGGGGAGGGGAAGGGCTGCAGGGGGGCAATGGGGAGTCGTGTGGGGAGGGGAGGGCGGAGCAGAGGGATGATAGAGTCTGGGAAGGGAGGGCTGCAGGAGGCGGTGATGGGAGGTACCCCCAAGGTGATGACCGATTGTGGGGCGAGGGAGGGGCAGCAGGGGGATGATGGAAGGTGTGGAGGAGGGGAGGGGGCTGCAGGGGCAACGGGAGGTGGGGAGGGATGGGGCTGCAGGGACGATGGGGGCTGTGAGGGGGAGGAGGAGGGGGCAGCAGCGGGATAATGGGAGGTTGTGGGGGAGCGGGGGCAGAGGGTGTACGATTGCGGTTCTGTTCAGGACCCAATTGAAGGGCCAATTCAGGACCAGTTGCCTCAAACAGGGCAATCACAGCCCCTTGGGCTGGTGGTTTTCCACCTCTAAGCAAACCAAACCAGCCAGACAAAAAAGGACTCTTCCGGTCTCACCCCATGGCTAACTCAAGTCACTACAAGCAACTTCCTTTAGTTTCCCTTTTCCGCCCCAGGTAAAATTTTCCCACCAGTGCCACATCCGTGCCTGGAAATAGAATGGTTATGAAACCAAAACACCCAGAAAGAAACGGTTCTCTCGATTCCCAAAGGACCAAGCCCCAGACCCAGGTCAAATTACGAGAATATTTAAATAGGATGATACACGAGTTGGCATGTTCAGTCATTAGTCATCGGGGCAACACACAGAGTATTGGGGGGACGCTGTTATTGGTTTGGTTGAGCATATACTACATACAGTCTGTAATGTCCCAATGCGGGGGACAGTGGGTGGGGTCAAAGTATAGTAGGGGAAGCAGGGAGGGTACATCGCTCAATCTAATGGGTTACACATAGTCATGATTGGAGCAACGGGCCGTAGGTTATGGGGACAGGGTTGAACCTCACGAGGTGGAATCCAGATCGGTGGGCTTCAGGACTCAGGGGATGTAGTTTAGTAGCGGGGCTTGTAAGGTTTCCCCTCCCCCCCGTGGTGCGTTGGAGCCACATCAGCTTCACTCCTAGTACTGGCGGGGTGGCCCGAGTGATGTTTTCAGTGTAGATGCCCTCCCTGGACCAACGGAAGTGTCCCCGTAGTACCATCAACGTGCTCATGACAATCAGACAACAGTAACCGCGACGGACCACACCCCCCAGACCAGCCCTAAGTACAGAGTTCGTTACAGGGGTCCAGCAGCGCACCTAAAGCGCCCCGACGATCAGGGCGTCGGTTCTGTGTAAACCTCGTAATAGCCGGTTGCCCGGCAACTGGGTCAGTCAAGGGGCAATTTTTCGGTTTACGGGCTCGGGGCTTCGCGGAACACCGGGTCCTGTGCTCGAATTGGATCGTCACGTCGACGAGGATGGACCCATACACATCAGATTTACCCACAAATCACGCTGTGCCAATCCTTTAGGAATCTACAATCTAAAGGTTTATTCATAAAGGAAAGTAGAGATGAGAACCTTGAATTGGTAATCGAATCAATTCCATACAGTGATGGCAAAGTTCTTGGTTCAGGGCTTGTAGCAGTGATGGAGTAAACTGCAGGTTAAATCCAGTCTCTGAGAACATCCCCCGCTGGGCATGGGTCATCAGTCCCTTGTGCAGAGCTTCAGGTTTTTGTAGCAAAGTCCCTCCAGAGGAAAGAAGCAGGACTGAAGACAAGATGGAGATGAGCATCAGCCTTATATTAGTCTTTTCCAGGTGTAAGAACACGCGTCTTTTGTCCTACTGTTGGAAAGTTACAGCCAAGAAATGGAGGCTGCAGTCACATGGGCCAGTCCTGCACACCCTGCCGAGTCACAAGGCGTATCGCCTCCTCTCAATGGGAGTTGTGTAGGTGATTTGTCTTTAATGGGCCATCAAAGCAGGCTAAGCTGAAGCTGACACCACTAGTCTGGGGTGTTTCCCAACCTGCAGCACCTAATTTGAAATACAGACAGTACACAGCCATATTCATACTTCAACTACAAAATGATACAAGACACACAGGACAGCCACAATCCTTAACCAGCAACCACAACCTGCCTCTTAAGACCCCTTATCGGGACCCTTTACATAGGGATTTGGTGCCACTACAGACCTTGGTTGCAACCCATGTTCTATATGGCCCAGTTTATATCGATAACGTCACAGGGGGATGATGCAGTCTGTGGGGAGGGGAGGGCGCAGCAGGGAGATGTGATGGAAGTTACGTGTGGGGAGGGGAGGGGCAGCAGGGGATGATGGAGGTTGTGGGGAGGGGAGGGGGCTGCAGGGGGGCGATGGAAGGCTGTGGGAGGGGAGGGCAGCAGGGGGGGAATGATGGGAGGTTGTGAAGGGAGGGGAGGGCAGCAGGGGGATGATGAGTTGTGGGAGGGAGGGCTGCAGAGGGTGCAGATGGAAGGCTGTGGGAGGGAAGGGGCAGCAGGGGAATGATGGGAGGTTGTGAGGGGAGGCGGAGGGGCAGCAGAGGGGATGACCTGGGAGGTTGTGGAGGAGAGAGGGCTGCAGGGGGCGATGGGCGATGAGGCTGTGGAGGAAGGGCAGCGGGATGATGGAGAGGGTATGTGTAGGAGGAAGGGCTGCAGGAGCCGATGGGAGGCTGTGAGGGAGGAGGGGGCAGCAGGGGGATGATGGGAGGGTGTGGAGGGAGGGGCTGCAGGGGCGATGGGAGGCTTGTGGGGGGAGGGCAGCAGGAATGATGGAGGTTGTGAAGGGGAGGGCGCGGGATGATGGATTGTGGGACGAGGGGCAGCAGGGGATGATGGGAGGTTGTGGGAGCGGGGGAGGCAGCAGGGGATGATGGGAGTTGTGGGGAGCGGGAGGGGCTGCAGAGGCGTACGGGGAGGTGTGGGAGGGAGGGCCAGCAGGGAATGATGGAAGGTGTGAGGAGGGAGGCAGCAGGGGATGGATGGAGGTTGTGAGGAGGGAGGGGCAGCAGGGGATGATGGGAGGTTGTGAGGGAGAGGGAGGGCGCAGCAGGGGGATGATGGGAGGTGTGGGGGAGCGGAGGGGGGCAGCAGGGGGATGATGGGAGGTTGCTGGGGCGAGCGGAGGGCAGCAGGGGGTGATGGGAGGTTGTTGGCGGGAGGGGAGGGGTCTGCAGGGCATGGGGGGCTGTGGGAGGGGCAGGGCAGCGGGGAAATGATGGGAGGTTTGTAGGAGGGGAGGGGGCAGGCAGGGGATGATGGGAGGTGTGAGGGAGGGGAGGGGCAGCAGGGGGATGATGGGAGGTTGTGGGGAGGGGAGGGGCTGCAGGCGATGGGGAGCTGTGGGAGGGAGGGTAGCAGGGGGATGATGGGAGTTGTGGCGGGAGCGGAGGGGGCAGGCAGGGAGGTGATGTTGGGAGGTTGTGGGGGAGCAGAGGGGCAGCAGGGGGATTGATGGGAGGTTTGGAGGGAGGGGGCTGCAGGTGGGCGAGGAGGCTGTGGGGAGGGGAGGGGCAGCAGGGAGATGATGGGAAGGTTGTGGGGGAGGGGAGGGGCTGCAGGGGGCGATGGGGAGGGCTGTGGGGAGGGGGCACAGGGAATGATGGGAGGTGTGAGGTGAGGAGGGTGGCAGCAGGAGGGTGATGGGAGGTTGTGGGGAGGGGAGGGGGCTGCAGGGTGGGCGATGGGGAGGCTGTGGGAGGGAGGGGCAGCAGGGGATGATGGGAGGGTTGTGGGGAGCGGAGGGGCAGCAGGGGATGATGGGAGGTTGTGGGGGAGCAGAAGGGGCTTCAAGGCGTCGGCTGGACGGCGGACTCCATGCTCTGACCCTCTGCCCTTTCTCTGCAGGGACCCTGGGCCCCAAGGGGACACAGGACCCCCAGGACCCCCAGGGCCACCGGTGGAGTGTGGGGGCTAGCAGGAGGTGGGGGAGCTTCTGGGGCCAGTTGGGGGCTGGGGAAGCAGGGCCGGGGGCCGATGGGGGTAGGGCCCTAAGCTCGCATTGGGGGTGGGAGTGGGGTCAATCCCGTCCAGAGGTCCCCTCACACCTTGCGTCTCGGCCCCAGGGCCGCCCGGCGGAGCTGCGGGAGCCGCTGCCCATGGGAGGGGGCCGCGAAGAGGCGCCGCGAGGCGGTAGGGAGCAGGGACCAGGCGGGCCCCCCAGCTCCGTGCCCGAGTGCTGGCAGGAGCTGTTCGCCTCGCTCAGCTCCTGCGCTCGAGGTCAGCCGCTGAGACAGCCCCCTGGGCACCCTGAGAAGCCCGCCCGCGTCTGCAAGGAGCTGCAGCTGTTCAACCCCACTGCCCTGACGTGAGCCCGCCGGGACCCTGGGGGTCTGGGGACCCCGGAGTCCGGGGAGGGTTGGCTGGACTCGGGGGAGGGTGCTGGGGAAGGGGGGATTCAGGCTGCGTCTGTTGGGTAAACTTCCCATGGCAGAGGTGAGACAAGGTGCCCCTCAGGCGAGTGACACGGGGCAGCCAGGCGGTTCGGAGGGACCAGCCTGGGAAGGCCCTGTGGCTGGCCCCGCCAAACCTCTCCCCTCCCCCAGGCGAGTACTGGATCGACCCCAACCAGGGCTGCGCTCGAGACGCCGTCAAGGTTTTCTGCCAACTTCACATCGGTGGTGAGACCTGCCTGTTCCCAGACAAGAAGATTCCAGAGTCCTGTGAGTGGGGCGGGGGGCAGTTGGGCTGGCAGGGCTGCGGGTCGGGATGAGGGGCACCCATGGGCTAGGGGGAGCCAGGCTGGCTGGTGGGGCTGCGAGTCGAAGTGAGGGCCACGGCAGAGATGTGCGGGGAGCCCAGGGCTGGGCTAGCAGCGGCTGCGGTCGGAAGTATTGGAGGGGCACAGCAAGGCTGGGGTGGGGCAGGGCTGGGCTAAGCAAGGGCTGCGGGTCGGGAGTGAGGCGGCACTGGCAGAAGATGTGGGGAGCCCAGGGTTGGGCTGCAGGGCTACGGGTCGGGAGTGAGGGCACGGCAGGGTGGGGAGCCCAGCGCTTGGGCTAGCAGGGCTGCGGTCGGGAGCTGAGGGCACCACAGAGCTGGGTGGGGCAGGGCTGGCCGAGCTGGGGCTGCAGGTTGGGAGTTGACGGGCACCGGCGAGCTAGGGTGTGGCAAGGGCCTGGGTAGCTGGCGGCTAGCAGGTTCGGAGTGAGGTGCCCGGCAGAAGGCTGGAGTGGGGGCAGGCTGGGCTGGGCTAGCGGGGGCTGCAAGGTCGGGAGTGAGGGCACCGGCAGAGCTCCGTCCCTCTCACCCCCCAGCGGCCGACTGGCTGCCTGGAGCAAGGAGAAAGCGGGGAGCTGGTACAGCACCTTCAGGAAGGGGGCAAAAGGGTAGGACGGCCGGGGGCTGGGCCCTGGCGTATCTGTGTGGGGTTTAGGGGGGGTGCAGGACTGGGGGGGCTGAGGGGAGGTGGTGGGCAGCTGCGGCGATCCCTGGCTAAGGCCGTGGCCCGGTTCTGCCCCCTCCTCCCAGTTCTCCTACAGTGGACGTGACCGGGAACCCGCTGGGCGTGACCCAACTACCTTCCTGCGGCTGCTTGAAGCCCGGCGCCCGCCAGAAATTACGCTCAAAGCTGCCAGACTCAGCCGCCCTGGTTCCACGCTGGTGCCGGACAGCTACGCCCTGGCCCTGCGCTTCCGTGGGGCCGACGGGCAGGAGCTGGGCACAGGCCGCCCCGCGGCCCCCGTTCACGCCCTGCACGATGGCGCCAGGTGACGCCCGGCCTGTCCCCCACGGATCCCGCCCCAGGATCCCCCCCGCCTGCCCCAGAGCTGCCGCAACCTCCCCCCGCTGCCCCCACCCACGGATCCCACCCCCCTGCCCCCCCACAGATCCCACCCCCCTGCCAGCCTCCATTCCGCCCCACCAGCCTGGGATTGGGACTGAGTGACCTGGGAAGGCACCGTCAGCCTGCTGCTTGCCGTTTTCCCTTGGGGGAGGCCTCTCCAGCCTGGCCTGGGGATCCATGTGCCCCCACACAGAGACGGTCTCAAAGGGCCTGCAAGTATTTCTGGATGTTCTGTGGCCATGGCTCAGTGGCAGCCCCCAAGGCTGCCCCTTTCCCTGGGCTCTGGCCCCGCCTCCCAGGGCAGGTGTCCCCCATCCCCTGGGCTGCTGCTCTCCCCCAGCTGCTGGCCCCGCCTCCCAGGCAGGCTGCCCCTCTCCAGGCTCCTGGCCCATCCCCCAGGCTGCTGGCCCCGCCTTCCCAGGGCAAAAAGGCTGCCCCTTCCCCCTGGGTGGGCTCCCTCCCTCTGGTCTGCCTCTCCACCCTAGGCAGGCTGCCTCTCCAGGCTGCTGGCCCCTCCCAGCCCGGGACACTTGGCCGTCTCTCCGCAGCTGCGCAGCCAGCGCGCACGGTGCTGGAGGTGAGATCATCCCGCCCGAGACAGCTGCCCCTGGCCGACGTGGCCGTGCGGACTTCGGGCACCAACAGAAATGTTGGTTCGAGCTGGGCCCCGTCTGCTTCACGGGCTTGAGGGCAGGCTGGAGCCCCCCAGGGGAGCTTCCTGGGCCAGGCTGCCCTCACCTGTGCAGAGATCTCTGGGGAGCTGCTCTGGACTGCCAAGGGCAGCTCTCAGGGTACGCTGCCCCCCCACGGGGGCCCTCCTCGCTGTCGTCCAGGCACACTCAGACTCAGGGACCCATGCCTCTGGACCCTGCCGTTGGGCCCCCCCAGCCCGAGCACAGGAGCCCTGCGGACGGCCAGCCCCTATAATGTTGTCAGCCCCCCTTGGGCCGTGCTATGGGCAGGTGGGGCACCTCTTCGTGGCCTGAACAGGGGCAGGGGGCACGGATGGAAGCCCCCATGGTCTATGGTGCCCCCCTCCGTTAGTCTCCTGTTAGCAACGCCTGGAGACGTTTCCTAGGCCGAGCAGCCGCCCGCAGAATTGCCAGCCGGGGAGTGGGCCCTGGGCAAACAGCGCCCCGCGAGACTCAGAATGCCCCAGGCAAGGTGCTCCGATTGGGGGATCCAGGCTCTGTCCCATTGAACAGACCAGGGCAAGTTGCCCCCCCATAGGGAGAGGCCTGGGCAGCCCACCCTGCGGCCAACGCGCTCTGTCCGTCCGGTGGCTGGAGGGCTGAAGCTGATGCCCCCATGGAGACGCCTGTGCTCAGGGTGGCCGGCTCGACACCCCTTTGGCCGTCGCGCGCGGGAGGTCGATCCCCCGGCCCCTCGGCGCCCCTGTGAAGCTGGACCCCTGGAGCCATGCGTAAACCAAGGACACCGCCCAGTGGTAATGGGGCAAGGATCCGGTTACCCCCCACACAAGGCCCCTTGGGTGGAGCCCGAAGGGCAGCACTGGGGGTGAGACGACCAGACCTTGCCCCCCCTCACCGGGTCCCCACTTCTGTTCTTGCCCATGTCAATGCATCTTCAGCCGTGTGTGCCAGCATGGATACTTGACGATAACGAACCTGTATGAACCGCAGCGCCAGCGCCTCTCTCTGCCACTCGCCCCACGCCTGCCCCCCATACCCTCTGACCGCCAGAACTCCACCATTGCTGCCCCACACCTCTTGAGCCCCGAGAACTCCCCATGCTGCTCCACACTCGAGCCGCCAACCCCCCCACCGCTGCCCCACACCTCTAGCCCCAGAACCCCCCACCTGCATGCCCCACGGCCTGTCCCACTACTCTGAGCCCAGAACTCCCCACTGCTGCCCCAACACCTGTCCCACACCTTGGACCCAGAATCCCCACTGCTGCCCCAACCTGCCCCACCCTCTGAGCCCCAGAACTCCCCACTGCTGCCCACACCTTCTGAACCACCCCCCCCCCCCAAGAACCCCCCACTGCTCGCCCAAAGCCTGCCCCACACCTCTGAGCCCCCACACTCCCCACCACTGCCCCATGCTGCCCCACACCTTTGAGCCCCAAGAATCCCCACTGCGCCCCACCTCTGAGCCGCCAAACCCCCCCACCGCTGCCCCACGCCTGCCCACACCTTTGAGCCCCCGCCAATCTCCCACACTGCCCCATGCTTGCCCCACACCTCTGAGCCCCAGAACCCCCCCACAACTGCCCACACTTGTCCCACATCTTCATGAGCCCCCCTGGAACCCCTCACCGTGCCCCAAACCTCTGAGCACCAGGCCCCTGACCCCATCTCTGAGGGCTGGTCTCACCCTGGGGCTGCCAGAGAGACGCCCCCCCTTCGTGACACCACTTCCCTCCCCGCCCACCGGGCCCTGCTGCCCTGGGATTGCAGAGGAGCTCTTCATCGCCCATGCAACGGGGACCAGCAGCCTCTGTAAACTATGGAAACCGTTGTTGGCCTGCTGAATGGAGAGGCCTGTGGTTTGTCTCCCCCACCGTGTGTTGAGGGGGCCCACCAGGCTCTGCTGATGGCCTCTCCCAACCCATAGCCCCGACTGTAGCCCAAGCTCCTGCCCCCCCCCCCCGAACTCTGCTGGTGGCCCCTCACTCCCGCCCACAAGCCCCTTGCTGCCCAGCCCTGCCCGCCCCAGCTCTGCGGTGCCCCTCACTCCCACCCGCAGGCCCTGGCTAGCCAGCCCTCCCCCCCAGCTCTGCCGGGTTGCCCTCACTCCCGATCGCCGCCCCCAGCGGTGTGGGAGTGGAGGAACACCGCGTGCCTCTGGCTGTGACCCTGAACGCACACACACACACACACACACACACACCCCTCATCGGGAAGGGCCTGGTCTGCTGTCCTGCCCCTCCCACAGAACTGCCCCCCCCCCCCCCCAGAGGGGACTAGCAGCAGCGAAGCAACGAGGGACAGGCTGTAATTTAATGCTAATTGCCCCACATTGCCCAATGACGGCTCAGTGCCAGCCTGCCCCACCCCCACCCCATTGCTGAGGGTCTGGGGCTTTGGGACAGACATCCCTCCCGGGATGGGGGAGGAGTGCTCCACAGTCTCTGACTCCCTGAGTGACTGGGGGGGGGAAGGGCCTCTGCGAGGCGGAGGCCCCAGTGGGGGGTGGCACTATTTCCCCATGGTTGATGGGGTGGGGCATCCCAGGTCAAGATTTGTATGACAGAGGCTCCATAGGGCAGGGAGGTCTCCCTGGACGCTCAGGGGATGACCCACATCTGTGGGCGAGCGTTGGGGAGAGGGGGGAACAGCTGCATCTGTTGGGGCAGTGTGGAGGAACGGCCTGCGTACGTACGTGGGCAGTGTGTTGGGGGATCCGGCCTGCGTCTGTGGGGCATTTGTTTGGGCTGTTGAGATGTAGTCTTGTGGGACCCAGGCTGAGATGCCAAATCGCCAATTTGCTCAAACAGGGCAGATCACACCCAGGCTGGGGGGTTTTCCACCTCGTAAGGCAAACGCACCAAACCAGCACACACTAAAAAAATGACTTTGGCTGTCCACCCTCATGTGCTAACCGCAAGTCACACAACAGTTTCCCTTAGACCACTCCAGATCTCCAGTGATCACC
>NC_133794.1:6519799-6522678 GCF_003597395.2 Chelonoidis abingdonii
GGGGGTTGTGTATGAGGTGGGGGGGCTGCATGTGGGTGGGGGCCTCAGGATGGGGGCCTGCGTGTGAGGTTGGGGGGCTGTGTGTAGGTGGGGGGCTCAGGCAGGATGTGGGGCTGCATGTGAGGTGAGGGGGCTACGTATAGGTGGGGGGATCAGGCAGGATGGGGGGCTGTGTGTGAGGTGGGGGGGCTGCATGTGGGTGGGGGGCTCAGGCAGGATCGGGGCTGCGTGTGCCCCCACCACTCCCCATGCTGGGGACACATGTCTGGGTCTGCACCATCAGCAGTGGGGGCCCCCATGGCCGTCGATCAGCATCTGGTTGGGGGGAGCGGAGCTGACATGTCCCTTTCCCTGCAGGGCTTGGCTGGCCCCATTGGCCCCCCAGGCCCCCCCGGATCCCCTGGGCTTGCGGTGAGTATCACACGGGCACTGGGCCCACCCCCTCCACACCCCGGGGCCTCTCACCCGCCCCCTCCGCACCCCAAGGTCCCTCACCCACCCCCTCTGCACCCTGGGACCCCTCTGTCACGGAGTGTGGGGGAGTCAGGGCCCTGCACCCCTCTTCCTGCGGTTCCCCGGGACTCTCAGCCGTCAGTAACACAGAAGGTTTATTCAGACGACAGGAACACAGGCCAGGACAGGTCTTGCAGGCACAGACAACAGGACCCCTCAGCCAGGTCCATCTTGGGAGGTGGGGGGGCAGGGAGGCCAGACCCCCACGTCTGCCCTCACTCCTCGTCCCCAGCCAGCCCCAAACTGAACCCCCTCCAGCCCCTCCTCTCTGCTCAGCTCCTTTCCCGGGCCAGGAGGTCACCTGAGCTCTTTGTTCACTGTTAGCCATCACCTCAGAGGGGGGAAGGGCCCCGGCCATTAGTTGCCAGGAGACAGAGTGTCGGTCATTTATGCACATTGGAGACTTAAGAAATCCATAGGGGAAACTGAGGCCCCCACACAGTATTCAGAGGAAACATTAAGAACAGTCCCAGTTCGTCACACCTTCACCCGCCCCCTCTGCACCCCAGGCCCCCTCGCCCGCCCCCTCCACACCCCAGGCCTGGGCACATGTCCTGCTCTCACTGCTCACACCCCCAGCAGGGTGCTCCCTCCCCCCGGTGCTGTACACTTCGGTCTGTCCGTCTGTCTGCCCCAGGGATGGGGTGGGAGCTGGGCTGGAGACCCCCAGTGCCACCCAGAGACCCCTGGAGAATGGTCCCCACCCCTGCCCTGGCTCCGGGACCCTCCAGGACCCCCCCGTCGCTCACCCCTCCCATTCTCTCCACAGGGGCCACTGGGCCAGAAGGGCTCCAAGGGGTCGCCGGTGAGTACCCAGGGCAGGGACTGAGGCTCCGGGAGGGGCGGGGAGCAAGGGGGGGCAGCCCCCAGACCACAGCCAGGAAAGGGTCCCAGGAAACCTGCATGGGAGGCAAGCCACCAGACCCCCCTCCCCACAGAGGCAGGGAGGGAACCCAGGAGTCCTGGCTCCCGACCCATCTGATGTCTCGTAGGCAAGGTCTGTCGGTCCCTGGGGCCTGCAGGTGCGAGCCCTGCTGCAGAGGGGTGATGGGGAGTCTGTGGGGGAGGGGAAGAGGCTGCAGGGGGGCAATGGGGAGTCTGTGGGGGAGGGAGGGGGCAGCAAGAGGGATGATAGAGTCCTGGGGAAGGGGAGGGCCTGCAGAGGGGGATGGGAGGTCCGGGATGCGATCGTGGGGCGAGGGAGGGGCAGCAGGGGTGATGATGGAAACGGTGTGAGGAGGAAGGGGCTGCAGGGGCAACGGGGAGGCTGGGGGAGGGGATAGGGGCGCTGCAGGTACGATGGGGGCTGTGAGGGGGAGGAGGAGGGGGCAGCAGCGGGGATAATGGGAGGTTGTGGGGGAGCGGAGGGGGGCAAGGGGTGTAGAACGATTGCGGTTCGTCAGGACCCAATGAGGGTCCAATTCAGGACCAGTTGCTCAACAGGGCAATCACAGCCCCTGGGCTGGTGGTTTCCACCTCTAAGCAAACCAAACCAGCCAGACAAAAAGGACTCTCCGGTCTCACCCCATGGCTAACTGCAAGTCACTACAAGCACAATTTCCTTAGTTCTTTCCCCCAGTATTCCCCACCAGATGCCACCTCGTGCCTGGAGATGAATGTTATGAAACCAACACCCCATGGAAAAGAAAACGGTTCTCGATCCGATCCCAAAAGGACCAAGCCGCCAGACCCAGGTCAATTACGAGAATATTTAAATAAGGATGATACACAGAGTTTTGGCATCGTTCAGTCATGTAGTCATCGGGAGGCATACACACAGAGTATGGGGGGACGCTGTATTTGTTTGGGTGAGCATATACTACATACAGTCTGTAATGTCCCAATGCGGGGTGGACAGTGGGTGGGGTCAAAGTATAGTAGGGGAAGCAGGAGGGTACATCGCTCATCAATGGGTTACACATAGTTCATGATTGGAGCAAAGGGCCGGGTAATCGGGGACAGGGTTGACCCTCCACGAGGTGGACATCCAGATCGGTGGGACTTCAGGACTCAGGGGATGTGTATTTAGTAGGGGGGTTGTAAGCGATTTCCCCTCCCCCCGTGGGTGCGTGGAGACCACATCAGCTTCACTCCTAGTACTGGCGGTGGCCCGGTGATGTTTTCAGTGTAGAATGCCTCCCTGGACCAACGGATAGTGTCCGTAGTACCATCAAACGTGCTCATGACATCGAGTCACAGTTAACGCGACGGACCACACCCCACAGCCCTAAGTACACGTTCGTACAGGGGTCCGCAGCGCACCTAAGCCCCGACGATCAGGGCGTCGGTTGTAAACCTCGTAAGCCGTTTGCCCGCAAGGGTGCAAGTCAAGGGGGCAATTTTTCGAGTTTACGGGCCATCTGGCT
>NC_133794.1:6522703-6536121 GCF_003597395.2 Chelonoidis abingdonii
GCGGGTGGGGTGAGTGAGGGGGCGCGAAGGCAGGGGGCGTGGCGCGGGTGGGATAGTTAAGGGCGGTGGCAGGCTGGCGGTGGTGTGGGCGGGTGAGTGAGAGAGGCTGCTTGGGCAGGGGTGGGTGGGTGGGAGTATAGTGAGGGGATGGGTGGCCGGGTGGTCCGGGGTGGCGTGAAGTGAGGGGGCGGGTGGCAGGGGGCTGGGCGAGGTGGGGGAAGTGAGGGGGCGGGTGGCGGGGGTCCCGCGGGGGGTGAGTGAGGGGGCGGGGCAGGAGAGCCGGATACGGAATCGAGGGGCGCTTGGTAGGTGGGGGTGACCCCATCTGGCTCTGGCGACGCCTGGAAGCTGGCTGGCGGGGTCAGGGACTCACCCTGTTGCTGGGCTGGCTCGGTTTGGGAGCCGTGTCTCCTTCCCCCCCCGTTGTGCTCGGCATAACTCTGTGTTTCCTCCCCAGGGGAGCAGGGCCTGCTGGGCCCCGGCAGGCAGGGCCACCGGGCCCCACGGTGAGTGACTCCCGGGGGCAGGGCTGGGGGCAGGGCTGGGGCAAATGGAGGGTAATGGCCTCTTGTCTACTCACAGGGGCCCCAGGTTTGGCCGGTCTCAAGGGAGACCCCGGCTACAAGGGTGACAAGGTGAGTGGAGGCCATGGGAGGGCGGCCCCTCCCCCCCACTGCTCAGCCATCCCCCCTTCCCCTGGCGCCTTCCCCTTCCTCGCTACTGCATAAACCCCTCCCCCAGTCACCGGCAGGCCCAGAATTGCCCCCCTCACCTCAGGAGCCCCCCCTGTGCTTGTGCCCCCCCTTGCTCCTGGGATCATGCCCCAGTTGGTGAGCTTCCCCCCACCACCCCACATTGGGCCTTGTTGGGCCCCGGCTGCCAGCCCCACAACCAGCGCTGCCCTTGCTGGGCTCTTACCCAGCCTCCAGCCCTGGGTGGCTGGGGCGAGAGTTGCCACGCCAGGAGGGGCCGACTCCTGGGTTTATGCGCCAGGGCTGGGGGGCGCATCTCAGCTGGGGCCGTCATTTGTTTAATGTGTTGCCCTGCGTTGGGGGCCAGGCTGGCGCTCGGAACGGCTTGCAGGGATTCGGGCAGGACTCGGGCAGTCGTCTCCCCTGGGTAACCCACCTGAGAGCGCTTTGGTCCCCCATCAGGACCCAGGGGCGCCTCACACGCCCCACAGGGCCCCGCCACTCCCAGCCCGCGTGGGGCACAGGCGGGTACAAACCCGGCAGCCCAGGGAGCCGGGACTCAGCAAAACGTCCAGTTTGGGGGAGGGGGCATCCGGAGTCTTGCCCCCCCCCCCCCAATCAGGAGATGAGCAGCCTTCCAGCTGCTGGCCTCTGACTTCCCCCCCACCCCATAACCACCCTCGCCAGGTTCTTTGGTCCCAATACCTTTGGGGGGAATCGGATTGCCTAGTTACAGTCTGGCCCCCACTGCCTTGTGGCCGAGGAGGTACTTAACCTGCCCGTGGGGGGTCTCTGCATGGTCGCACCCCCGTATCCCCCCAGCAATACATGGGAAACGGAGGCACACACAGTGTTCAGAAGAAACATAAGAACATTTCCACTTCGGCACCCATGTTTACCCCACTGCCTAGAGCGGTGCTCCCGCAGGACAGGCCCCCCAGCTCTGTGGACAGCCCCCCCCAGCCTAAACGCCTTGCCCCCCGTCCAGGTCACGCCGCTCATCGGGCTCATCGGACCCCCCTAGGGGGAGAATGTGGAGAGAAGGGATGACCAGGGGCTGCCTGGAAACAGGATGGCCCCAGGACCCAAGGAGACCCCGTGAAGTATGTGGGGCTGGGGCAGGTGGGTAGGGTTTGGCAGGATGGGGTGGCGTTGGGAGGTGAGGGATGCGTATAGTAGGGGCTCAGCCAGGATGGGGTTGTGTTGAGGTGGGGGGCTGCTGTGGGTGGGGCCTCAAGGATGGGGGCCTGCGGTGTGAGGTTGGGGGGCTGTGTTGTAGGTGGGGGCCCTCGCAGGATGTGGGTGCATGTGAGGTGAGGGGGCCTACGTATAGGTGGGGGGATCAGGCAGGATGGGGGCTTGTCGTGTGAGGTGGGGGCGGCTGATGTGGGTGGGAGGAGGGCATCAGGCGAGGATCGGAGGTGCGCTCTGTGTGCACACCCTCCGAGCTCCCATGCTGGGGACCCCTGATACTGGAGCTCCTAGCCACGAGATCAGCAGTGGGGGCCCCATGTGCCCGTCCGAGGCATCAGCATCTGGTTCGCGGCGAGAGTCGTGTGAGAAGGCTGACAAACATGTCCCGTTCTTCCATGGGTCAGCGCTTTGGCCTGCTCGCCCATTGGCCCCCCCACAGCGCCCCAACACCCGAGTACCCCTACGCTCTCGGAGCTTGCGCGTTGAGATATCAACTAGCTGCGGCACTGGCCCACCCCCTACTGAGCACCCGGGGCCTCTCACCCGCCCCGCCGCACCCCAAGGTCCTCACCCACCCCCTCTCACCCTGGGACCCCTCTGTCACGGAAAGTGTGGGGAGTCAGGCCCGGCACCCCTCTTCCGCGGTTCCCGGACGTGCTCACCCGCCCCTCCGCACCCCAGAGGTCCACTCACCAGAGCCCACCTCTGCCACCCATCGGGAAACCCCTCTGTCACGGAGTGTGGGTGTAGATCAGGGCCTGCACCTCCTCTTCCTGCGGTTGGTGTCACCGGGACTCTCACCTGATTCCGCCCCTCGCACCCCCTAAGAGTCCCTCACCCAACCCCCTCTGCAACCCTGGGAAACCCTCTGTCACGAGTGTAAGGGGATACAGGGCCCTTGCACCTCCTTCTTCCTGCGGTTTCACCCGGATCACCAGCGTACCCCAGCCCGTCCCCACTGTCTGCAGCCCTGGCACACCCTCTGACACGGAGGTGGGATCAGCTGACCCCTCCCTTCGACTCACCCACCCGACCCCTCCCTCACCACCCTGCGCACCGGGCCCTCTGTCACGAGATGTTGGGGAGTCAGGGCCCGTGACCCCTCTTCCTGCGGTCCCCGAGGACTCGCAGCCGTCTTACAGTGAACAGCGAAGGTTTATATTCAGACAGACAAAGGAACAATCAGAGCCAGGACAGTCTTGCAGGCACAATGACAACAAGGTATCCTCCCTCAGCCAGGTCCATCTTGGCTGCCGAGGTCGGGGGGCAGGGAGGCAGAACCCCGCCGTCTGCCCTCACTCCTCACTTCGCCCAGCCCAGCCCCAAACTGGAACCCCTCTCCACACACCTCCTGCTAAAACTGCATCCAGCTCACCTATTCCCGGAGCCAGAAGAAACGGTTCCCTGAGCTCTTTAGGTTCACTGTTAGCGCATCACCTTCAGAGGGGGAAGGGCCCCGGCCATTCAGTTGCCAGGACAGAGCTGTTCGGTCATTTATGCACATGGAGACTTAAGAAATCCATAGGGGAACTGAGGCCCCACACAGTATTTCAGATAGCGAAACATTAAGAACAGTCCCAGTTTCGTACACTACCTTCACCCGCCCCTCTCGCACCCCAGGCCCCTCGGCCGCCCCTCCACCCAGCCTGGGCACATTCCTGACTCTCACTGCTCACACCCCAGCAGGTGCTCCCCCCCCGGTTGACTGTACAACTTCGGTCTGTCCTCTGTCCTGCCCAGGGATGGGGTGGGAGCTGGTGGTGAGACCCCAGTGCCACCCCAGAGACCCCTGGAGAATGGTTCCCCACCCCTGCCTGGCTCCGGGACCCTCAGGACCCCCCGTCGCTACACCCTCCCATTCTCTCTCCAGCAGGGCCAAGTGGGCCAGAAGGGCCCAAGGGGTCGCCGGTGAGTACCTCAGGCGCAGGGACTGCAGGCTCGGGAGGGCGGGGAGCAAGGGGGGGCAGCCCCCAGAACCACAGCCCAGGAAAGGCGGTCCGCAGGAAACCTGCATGGGAGGCAAAGCCACCAAGACCCCCCTCCCCACAGAGGCAGGGAGGGAACCCAGGAGTCCTGGCTCCGACCCATCTGATGTCTCGTAGGGCAACGGTCTCTGTCGTCCCTGGGGCCTGCAGGTGCGACCTGCTCTGCAAGAAGGGGTGAGGGAGTCTGTGGGTGGAGGGAAAGGGAGCTCGCAGGGGGGCAATGGGGAGTCTGTGGGGGGGGAGGGGGAGCAGAGGGATGATAGGAGTCCTGGGGAAGGGGAGGGCCTGCAGGAGGCGGGTGATGGGGCAAGTGACCGTGTGGGGGAGGGAGGGGCAGCAGGGGTGATGATGGAAACGGTGTGGAGGAGGGAGGGGGCTGCCAGGGGCAACAGGGGAGGCTGTGGGGGGAGGGGATGGGGCTGCAGGGACGATGGAGGGCTGTGAGGGGGAGGAGGGAGGGGGCAGCAGCGGGATAATGGGAGGTTGTGGGGGAGCGGAGGGAGAAGGGGTGTGAACGATGCGGTTCGTCAGGACCCAATCTGAGGGCCAATTCAGGACCCAGTTGCTCAACAGGGCAATCACAGCCCCTTGGCTTGGTGGTTTTCCCCTCTAAGCAAACCAAACCAGCCAGACAAAAAAGGATCTTCCGGTCTCACCCCAACTGGCTAACTGCAAAGTCACACACAAGCAACTTTCCTTAGTTCTTTCCCCAGTAAATTTTCCCACCAGATGCCACATCTTCGTCCTGGGATAGAATGTTATGAAAACCAAACACCCCATGAAAAGAAACGGTTCATCATCCGATTCCCTAAAAGGACAGCCGCCAGACCCCAGGTCAAATTACGAGAATATTTAAATAGGATGATACACGAGTTTGGCATGTTCAGTCATTAGTCATCGGGGGCATACACACAGAGTATGGGGGGACGCTGTATTGTGTTATGGTGTGAGCATATACTACATACAGTCTGTAATGTCCCAATGCGGGGTGGACAGTGGGTGGGGTCAAAGTATAGTAGGGGAAGCAGGTGAGGGTACATCGCTCATCAATGGGTTACACATAGTTCATGATTGAGCAAGCGGCCGAGGTAATCGGGGACAGGGTTGAACCTCCACGAGGTGAATCCAGATCGGTGGGACTTCAGGACTCAGGGGATGTAGTATTTAGTAGGGGGGTTGTAACGAGTTTCCCCTCCCCCCCGTGGTGCGTTGGAGACCACATCAGCTCACTCCTAGTACTGGCGGGTGGCCAGTGATGTTTCAGTGTAGAATGCCTCCCTGGACCAACGGAAGTGTCCCGTAGTACCAATCAACGTGCTCCATGCAATCAGACAAGCATAAGCGACGGACACCCCCCAACCAGCCTAAGTACAGACGTTCGTACAGGGGTCCGCAGGCGCCTACGCCCCGACGATCAGGGCGTCGTTTGTGAAACCTCGATAGCCGCTTTGCCCGCAATGGTGTCAGTCAAGGGGCATATTTTCGAGTTTACGGGCTCGGGGCTTCGCGGAACACCGGGTCCTGTGCTCGAATTGGATCGTCACGTCGACGAGGATGGACCCATACACATCAGATTTACCCACAAATCACGCTGTGCCAATCCTTTAGGAATCTACAATCTAAAGGTTTATTCATAAAGGAAAGTAGAGATGAGAACCTTGAATTGGTAATCGAATCAATTCCATACAGTGATGGCAAAGTTCTTGGTTCAGGGCTTGTAGCAGTGATGGAGTAAACTGCAGGTTAAATCCAGTCTCTGAGAACATCCCCCGCTGGGCATGGGTCATCAGTCCCTTGTGCAGAGCTTCAGGTTTTTGTAGCAAAGTCCCTCCAGAGGAAAGAAGCAGGACTGAAGACAAGATGGAGATGAGCATCAGCCTTATATTAGTCTTTTCCAGGTGTAAGAACACGCGTCTTTTGTCCTACTGTTGGAAAGTTACAGCCAAGAAATGGAGGCTGCAGTCACATGGGCCAGTCCTGCACACCCTGCCGAGTCACAAGGCGTATCGCCTCCTCTCAATGGGAGTTGTGTAGGTGATTTGTCTTTAATGGGCCATCAAAGCAGGCTAAGCTGAAGCTGACACCACTAGTCTGGGGTGTTTCCCAACCTGCAGCACCTAATTTGAAATACAGACAGTACACAGCCATATTCATACTTCAACTACAAAATGATACAAGACACACAGGACAGCCACAATCCTTAACCAGCAACCACAACCTGCCTCTTAAGACCCCTTATCGGGACCCTTTACATAGGGATTTGGTGCCACTACAGACCTTGGTTGCAACCCATGTTCTATATGGCCCAGTTTATATCGATAACGTCACAGGGGGATGATGCAGTCTGTGGGGAGGGGAGGGCGCAGCAGGGAGATGTGATGGAAGTTACGTGTGGGGAGGGGAGGGGCAGCAGGGGATGATGGAGGTTGTGGGGAGGGGAGGGGGCTGCAGGGGGGCGATGGAAGGCTGTGGGAGGGGAGGGCAGCAGGGGGGGAATGATGGGAGGTTGTGAAGGGAGGGGAGGGCAGCAGGGGGATGATGAGTTGTGGGAGGGAGGGCTGCAGAGGGTGCAGATGGAAGGCTGTGGGAGGGAAGGGGCAGCAGGGGAATGATGGGAGGTTGTGAGGGGAGGCGGAGGGGCAGCAGAGGGGATGACCTGGGAGGTTGTGGAGGAGAGAGGGCTGCAGGGGGCGATGGGCGATGAGGCTGTGGAGGAAGGGCAGCGGGATGATGGAGAGGGTATGTGTAGGAGGAAGGGCTGCAGGAGCCGATGGGAGGCTGTGAGGGAGGAGGGGGCAGCAGGGGGATGATGGGAGGGTGTGGAGGGAGGGGCTGCAGGGGCGATGGGAGGCTTGTGGGGGGAGGGCAGCAGGAATGATGGAGGTTGTGAAGGGGAGGGCGCGGGATGATGGATTGTGGGACGAGGGGCAGCAGGGGATGATGGGAGGTTGTGGGAGCGGGGGAGGCAGCAGGGGATGATGGGAGTTGTGGGGAGCGGGAGGGGCTGCAGAGGCGTACGGGGAGGTGTGGGAGGGAGGGCCAGCAGGGAATGATGGAAGGTGTGAGGAGGGAGGCAGCAGGGGATGGATGGAGGTTGTGAGGAGGGAGGGGCAGCAGGGGATGATGGGAGGTTGTGAGGGAGAGGGAGGGCGCAGCAGGGGGATGATGGGAGGTGTGGGGGAGCGGAGGGGGGCAGCAGGGGGATGATGGGAGGTTGCTGGGGCGAGCGGAGGGCAGCAGGGGGTGATGGGAGGTTGTTGGCGGGAGGGGAGGGGTCTGCAGGGCATGGGGGGCTGTGGGAGGGGCAGGGCAGCGGGGAAATGATGGGAGGTTTGTAGGAGGGGAGGGGGCAGGCAGGGGATGATGGGAGGTGTGAGGGAGGGGAGGGGCAGCAGGGGGATGATGGGAGGTTGTGGGGAGGGGAGGGGCTGCAGGCGATGGGGAGCTGTGGGAGGGAGGGTAGCAGGGGGATGATGGGAGTTGTGGCGGGAGCGGAGGGGGCAGGCAGGGAGGTGATGTTGGGAGGTTGTGGGGGAGCAGAGGGGCAGCAGGGGGATTGATGGGAGGTTTGGAGGGAGGGGGCTGCAGGTGGGCGAGGAGGCTGTGGGGAGGGGAGGGGCAGCAGGGAGATGATGGGAAGGTTGTGGGGGAGGGGAGGGGCTGCAGGGGGCGATGGGGAGGGCTGTGGGGAGGGGGCACAGGGAATGATGGGAGGTGTGAGGTGAGGAGGGTGGCAGCAGGAGGGTGATGGGAGGTTGTGGGGAGGGGAGGGGGCTGCAGGGTGGGCGATGGGGAGGCTGTGGGAGGGAGGGGCAGCAGGGGATGATGGGAGGGTTGTGGGGAGCGGAGGGGCAGCAGGGGATGATGGGAGGTTGTGGGGGAGCAGAAGGGGCTTCAAGGCGTCGGCTGGACGGCGGACTCCATGCTCTGACCCTCTGCCCTTTCTCTGCAGGGACCCTGGGCCCCAAGGGGACACAGGACCCCCAGGACCCCCAGGGCCACCGGTGGAGTGTGGGGGCTAGCAGGAGGTGGGGGAGCTTCTGGGGCCAGTTGGGGGCTGGGGAAGCAGGGCCGGGGGCCGATGGGGGTAGGGCCCTAAGCTCGCATTGGGGGTGGGAGTGGGGTCAATCCCGTCCAGAGGTCCCCTCACACCTTGCGTCTCGGCCCCAGGGCCGCCCGGCGGAGCTGCGGGAGCCGCTGCCCATGGGAGGGGGCCGCGAAGAGGCGCCGCGAGGCGGTAGGGAGCAGGGACCAGGCGGGCCCCCCAGCTCCGTGCCCGAGTGCTGGCAGGAGCTGTTCGCCTCGCTCAGCTCCTGCGCTCGAGGTCAGCCGCTGAGACAGCCCCCTGGGCACCCTGAGAAGCCCGCCCGCGTCTGCAAGGAGCTGCAGCTGTTCAACCCCACTGCCCTGACGTGAGCCCGCCGGGACCCTGGGGGTCTGGGGACCCCGGAGTCCGGGGAGGGTTGGCTGGACTCGGGGGAGGGTGCTGGGGAAGGGGGGATTCAGGCTGCGTCTGTTGGGTAAACTTCCCATGGCAGAGGTGAGACAAGGTGCCCCTCAGGCGAGTGACACGGGGCAGCCAGGCGGTTCGGAGGGACCAGCCTGGGAAGGCCCTGTGGCTGGCCCCGCCAAACCTCTCCCCTCCCCCAGGCGAGTACTGGATCGACCCCAACCAGGGCTGCGCTCGAGACGCCGTCAAGGTTTTCTGCCAACTTCACATCGGTGGTGAGACCTGCCTGTTCCCAGACAAGAAGATTCCAGAGTCCTGTGAGTGGGGCGGGGGGCAGTTGGGCTGGCAGGGCTGCGGGTCGGGATGAGGGGCACCCATGGGCTAGGGGGAGCCAGGCTGGCTGGTGGGGCTGCGAGTCGAAGTGAGGGCCACGGCAGAGATGTGCGGGGAGCCCAGGGCTGGGCTAGCAGCGGCTGCGGTCGGAAGTATTGGAGGGGCACAGCAAGGCTGGGGTGGGGCAGGGCTGGGCTAAGCAAGGGCTGCGGGTCGGGAGTGAGGCGGCACTGGCAGAAGATGTGGGGAGCCCAGGGTTGGGCTGCAGGGCTACGGGTCGGGAGTGAGGGCACGGCAGGGTGGGGAGCCCAGCGCTTGGGCTAGCAGGGCTGCGGTCGGGAGCTGAGGGCACCACAGAGCTGGGTGGGGCAGGGCTGGCCGAGCTGGGGCTGCAGGTTGGGAGTTGACGGGCACCGGCGAGCTAGGGTGTGGCAAGGGCCTGGGTAGCTGGCGGCTAGCAGGTTCGGAGTGAGGTGCCCGGCAGAAGGCTGGAGTGGGGGCAGGCTGGGCTGGGCTAGCGGGGGCTGCAAGGTCGGGAGTGAGGGCACCGGCAGAGCTCCGTCCCTCTCACCCCCCAGCGGCCGACTGGCTGCCTGGAGCAAGGAGAAAGCGGGGAGCTGGTACAGCACCTTCAGGAAGGGGGCAAAAGGGTAGGACGGCCGGGGGCTGGGCCCTGGCGTATCTGTGTGGGGTTTAGGGGGGGTGCAGGACTGGGGGGGCTGAGGGGAGGTGGTGGGCAGCTGCGGCGATCCCTGGCTAAGGCCGTGGCCCGGTTCTGCCCCCTCCTCCCAGTTCTCCTACAGTGGACGTGACCGGGAACCCGCTGGGCGTGACCCAACTACCTTCCTGCGGCTGCTTGAAGCCCGGCGCCCGCCAGAAATTACGCTCAAAGCTGCCAGACTCAGCCGCCCTGGTTCCACGCTGGTGCCGGACAGCTACGCCCTGGCCCTGCGCTTCCGTGGGGCCGACGGGCAGGAGCTGGGCACAGGCCGCCCCGCGGCCCCCGTTCACGCCCTGCACGATGGCGCCAGGTGACGCCCGGCCTGTCCCCCACGGATCCCGCCCCAGGATCCCCCCCGCCTGCCCCAGAGCTGCCGCAACCTCCCCCCGCTGCCCCCACCCACGGATCCCACCCCCCTGCCCGCCCCACAGATCCCACCCCCTGCCAGCCTCACAGTTCCTGCCCCACAGCCCTGGGATTGGGACTGAGTGACCTGGGAAGGCACCGTCAGGCCTGGCTGTGCCGTTCCCTTGGGGGAGCCTCTCCAGCCTGGGCCCTGGGGAATCCTGTGCCCCCCACAGAGACGGGTCTCAAAGGGCTGCAGTAATTTCTGGATGGTCTCTGTGGCCATGGCTCAGTGGCAGCCCCCAAGGCTGCCCCTTCCCCTGGCTGCTGGCCCCGCCTCCCAGGGCAAGGCTGCCCCTCCCCTGGGCTGCTGGCTCCTCCCCCAGGCTGCTGGCCCCGCCTCCCAGGGCAAGGCTGCCCCTCTCCAGGCTCCTGGCCCCTCCCCCAGGCTGCTGGCCCCGCCTCCCAGGGCAAAGCTGCCCTTCCCCCTGGGCTGCTGGCTCCTCCCTCTGGCTGCTGGCCTCTCCCCCCTAGGCAAGGCTGCCCCTCTCCAGGCTGCTGGCCCCTCCCCAGCCCTGACACTGGCCGTCTCTCCGCAGCTGCGCCAGGGCCAGGCGCGCACGGTGCTGGAGGTGAGATCATCCCGCCCGGAACAGCTGCCCCTGGCCGACGTGGCCGTGCCGGACTTCGGAGCCACCAACCAGAAATTTGGCTTCGAGCTGGGCCCCGTCTGCTTCACGGGCTGAGGGTGCTGGCTGGAGCCCCCCCAGGGATGCTTCCGGGGCCAGGCTGCCCCTCACTGGGCAGAGATCTCTGGGGAGCTGCTCTGGACTGCCAAGGGGCAGCTCTCAGGGGTACGCTGACCCCCCCACGGGTGCCCCCTCCTCGCTGTCTCCAGGGCACACTCAGGACTCAGACCCATGCCCTGGACCCTGCCGTTGGCCCCCCCAGCCCGAGCACAGGGAGCCCTGCGGGACGGCCAGCCCTATTAATGCTGCAGGCCCCCCCTTGGGCCGGTGCTATGGGGCAGGTGGGTGGGCACCTCTTTGTGGCCTGAACAGGGAGCAGGGCACGGATGGAGCCCCCCATGGTGCTATGGTGCCCCCCTCGGAGTCTCTGTTAGCAACGCACTGGAGACGTCTCTAGGCCGAGCAGCCCCCGCAGAATGCCCAGCCGGGTGGGATGGGCCCTGGGGCAAAGCAGCCCCCCCGAGACTCCAGAATGCCCAGGCAAGGGGCCCGATTGGGGGATCCAGGCTCTGTCCCATTGAACAGACCAGGGCAAGTGCCCCCCAGTAGGGAGAGGCCTGGGCAGCCCACCCTGCTGCCAAAGAGCCTCTGTCCGTCCGGGGCTGGGAGGGGCTGAGAGCTGATGCCCCCATGGAGACGCCTGTGGCTCAGGGTGGGGCTCCGGACACCCCCCTTGGCCTCCCCCGTGGGGTGTCGATCCCGGCCCCTCGGCACGAGGGTGAAGCTGGAGCCCCTGGAGCCATGGTACCAAGGACCCACGCCCAGTGGTAATGGGGGCAAGGATCCGGTACCCCCCACACAAGGCCCCTTGGGGTGGAGCCCAAGGGCAGCACTGGGGGGTGAGAGACCCAGACCTTGCCCCCCCTCACCGGGCTCCCCACTTCTGTTCTTGCCCATGTCACTGCATCTCAGCCGTGTGGTGCCAGCATGGATACTGTACGATAAACGAACCTGTATGAAACCGCAGCGCCCAGCGCCTCTCTCTGCCACTGCGCCCCACGCCTGCCCCATACCTCTGAGCCCCCAGAACTCCCCATTGCTGCCCCACACCTCTGAGCCCCCAGAACTCCCCATTGCTGCTCCACACCTCTGAGCCGCCAGAACCCCCCACCGCTGCCCCACACCTCTGAGCCCCAGAACCCCCCACCGCTGCCCCACGCCTGTCCCACACCTCTGAGCCCCAGAACTCCCCACTGCTGCCCCACACCTGTCCCACACCTCTGAGCCCCAGAACTCCCCACTGCTGCCCCACACCTGCCCCACACCTCTGAGCCCCAGAACTCCCCACTGCTGCCCACACCTTCTGAACCACCCCCCCCCCCCAAGAACCCCCCACTGCTCGCCCAAAGCCTGCCCCACACCTCTGAGCCCCCACACTCCCCACCACTGCCCCATGCTGCCCCACACCTTTGAGCCCCAAGAATCCCCACTGCGCCCCACCTCTGAGCCGCCAAACCCCCCCACCGCTGCCCCACGCCTGCCCACACCTTTGAGCCCCCGCCAATCTCCCACACTGCCCCATGCTTGCCCCACACCTCTGAGCCCCAGAACCCCCCCACAACTGCCCACACTTGTCCCACATCTTCATGAGCCCCCCTGGAACCCCTCACCGTGCCCCAAACCTCTGAGCACCAGGCCCCTGACCCCATCTCTGAGGGCTGGTCTCACCCTGGGGCTGCCAGAGAGACGCCCCCCCTTCGTGACACCACTTCCCTCCCCGCCCACCGGGCCCTGCTGCCCTGGGATTGCAGAGGAGCTCTTCATCGCCCATGCAACGGGGACCAGCAGCCTCTGTAAACTATGGAAACCGTTGTTGGCCTGCTGAATGGAGAGGCCTGTGGTTTGTCTCCCCCACCGTGTGTTGAGGGGGCCCACCAGGCTCTGCTGATGGCCTCTCCCAACCCATAGCCCCGACTGTAGCCCAAGCTCCTGCCCCCCCCCCCCGAACTCTGCTGGTGGCCCCTCACTCCCGCCCACAAGCCCCTTGCTGCCCAGCCCTGCCCGCCCCAGCTCTGCGGTGCCCCTCACTCCCACCCGCAGGCCCTGGCTAGCCAGCCCTCCCCCCCAGCTCTGCCGGGTTGCCCTCACTCCCGATCGCCGCCCCCAGCGGTGTGGGAGTGGAGGAACACCGCGTGCCTCTGGCTGTGACCCTGAACGCACACACACACACACACACACACACACCCCTCATCGGGAAGGGCCTGGTCTGCTGTCCTGCCCCTCCCACAGAACTGCCCCCCCCCCCCCCCAGAGGGGACTAGCAGCAGCGAAGCAACGAGGGACAGGCTGTAATTTAATGCTAATTGCCCCACATTGCCCAATGACGGCTCAGTGCCAGCCTGCCCCACCCCCACCCCATTGCTGAGGGTCTGGGGCTTTGGGACAGACATCCCTCCCGGGATGGGGGAGGAGTGCTCCACAGTCTCTGACTCCCTGAGTGACTGGGGGGGGGAAGGGCCTCTGCGAGGCGGAGGCCCCAGTGGGGGGTGGCACTATTTCCCCATGGTTGATGGGGTGGGGCATCCCAGGTCAAGATTTGTATGACAGAGGCTCCATAGGGCAGGGAGGTCTCCCTGGACGCTCAGGGGATGACCCACATCTGTGGGCGAGCGTTGGGGAGAGGGGGGAACAGCTGCATCTGTTGGGGCAGTGTGGAGGAACGGCCTGCGTACGTACGTGGGCAGTGTGTTGGGGGATCCGGCCTGCGTCTGTGGGGCATTTGTTTGGGCTGTTGAGATGTAGTCTTGTGGGACCCAGGCTGAGATGCCAAATCGCCAATTTGCTCAAACAGGGCAGATCACACCCAGGCTGGGGGGTTTTCCACCTCGTAAGGCAAACGCACCAAACCAGCACACACTAAAAAAATGACTTTGGCTGTCCACCCTCATGTGCTAACCGCAAGTCACACAACAGTTTCCCTTAGACCACTCCAGATCTCCAGTGATCACC
>NC_133794.1:6536585-6612868 GCF_003597395.2 Chelonoidis abingdonii
AGAAGCAGGATTGAAGACAAAATGGAGATGAGGCCTTTGCCTGATATAGACTTTTCCAGGTGTAAGAACACTCCTTTGTTCCTACTGTGGAAAGTTACAGCAAAATGGAGTTTGCAGTCACGTGGGCCAGTTTCTGCATACACTGCTGAATCACAAGGCATATTTGCCTCCTCTCAATGAGTCAATTGTGTAGGTGATGGTCCTTAATGGGCCATCAAGCAGGCTAAGCAGAGCTGACACCAGCCTGTCTGGGACTTTTTCCAGTAACACAGAACAAGTTTGAAATACAGACAATACACAGCCAGTATTCATAACTTCAACTACAGAAATGATACAGACATACAGACAGCATAATCCTAACCAGTAACCCGTAACCTGCTCTTAGACACCTTATCTGACCCCCTTTACATAGGATTTGGTGCCACTAAAGAACCTTGGTTGCAACCCATGTTCTATATGGTCCCAGTTTATATCGATAACGTCACAGGGGAGGTGACCTGCGTCCATGGGGCAGCGTGTGTGGGGGGAGCCAGCCTGCCTCTGTGGGACAGTGTGTGTGTGGGGAGGTGACCTCTGTCCATGGGGCAGCGTGTGTGGGGGGAGCCAGCCTGCCTCTGTGGGGTATTGTGTGTGTGGGGAGGTGACCTGCGTCCATGGGACAGTGTGTGGGGGATCCGGCCTGCGTCTGTGGGGCAGTGGGGGGTGACCTGCGTCCGTGGGGCAGTGTGTGTGTGGGGAGTTGGCCTGCGTCCATGGGACAGTGTGTGTGTGGAATCTGGCCGGCGTCTGTGCGGCAGTGGGCGGTGGCCTGCGTCCGTAGGGCAGTGCGGGGGGGACGGCCTGCGTGCATGGGGGGGCACTGACCCTGGCCCGAAGGGTCACGCTCCGAGGGGTAAATTTCTCTGGTGCAGCAGCAAGGGCTGAGCCGTGGGGCTTTTCACACCTGCTGCGGGTCTGTCCCCGGCCTCGCCCCCTGCAGCCTCGCCCCCGCGGGTCTGAATTTGCTGCGAGAAGCGGGAGGCTGCGGCGCGGGGCCCTACTCTTCCTCCCAGCCCCACAGGCAGCAGTTCTGTCCCATGGCAGGCTGGCGACTGTGGGGCGAGGTGAACAACAGGCCACAGAGCTGGGTCTAGCAGGGCGGAGGAGCAGAGACCCTGCCAGGCATGGGTGGCTGGTCCCTGCAGATTCCAACCCCCAAGGAAATCGTCTGTGTAACCCCTGTGCCAGGCGGAGCCAGCAGCAGCCAGGTCCTGGGTCCATATCTAGTGGTTCCTTCCCATCGATCCTGCACAGAACTGACTCGAGCCCTGTTAAGGAGTCCCAGGTCCTGCCCTGTGGTCCGTGGGGGGAACCCCCTTCAGTGAGAGAGCCCTTCCCGGGGGTCCAGCCCCCCCACCTCCTGGAGCCGCACCTCTCTGAGCCTTAGCACGTCTGTCTCTGCCATGGGCCCCCTCAGGGAGTCCCCGCACTCTGCACCCCCTGGGCCTCCTCACCCCCGAAGGGGATAATGCCCCCCCACCCTGATCTCTAACCCAGAGCAACTCTCAGCCAGCATAAAACAGGAGGGTTTATTGAGCATTTGACCCAAGCACAGGAAACTCTCAGGGCCGCAGGCCTGGCCTCCCTCAGCCCAGCACATCCCAGTCTCCCTTGCCTCCAGGTGGGCTCTGCCTGCTCCCCGCAGCCCCGAGCCCCCCCTGCCTTCCCAGCTGGGCATCTGAGATCACTGGCCCCAAGCCCCCTCTGTCCATTGTTTTCTCTCCAGGGAAACAGGCCCCCTCTCCCCTTTCCTGTCCTCTGGCCCCTCAGGCTGGAACCTTCTGTGACTCCTGCGCTGGGTCACCAGGTCTCCAGTCGTTGGGATCCATCCTCCAGGCCATCAGTTGGGGTCCCAAGTTCCCTCTCCAGTCCTCTGTACCAGCAAACTCCCTCTCCCCTCACCTCGTTAAACCAGTAACACCCAGGGAAATTGAGTCCCACCCACTCTGCATGCAACCCACTGGAAAACACAAAAAAAACAAGAAAAGCCCCCACTTCGTCACCCAGTAACCTGGGAAAACTACACACCATCCTGGGCGCTCTGAGAGACAATGCTCCTCCCCTCGCAAGCACAGAGTCCAAGTATAGAAAAGAAACTTGGAATAAGAGGAGGATGTGACAGGTTCGGTCACAGAGATCCCCTTCGGCCTGTCAGCCCATGTGCTGACTACCTCTGAGCCCGTTTTCCCTGCCAGCTTGGGACTCCAGAACCTGCCTTGTTAAGCCAGATGCCCCAGCCTGCTGCTGGGGTCTGGTCTACGCCCCCCAGAGCTGCAGACATCACTGAAAACAGCTGATCAGCTCACCTCTCTCCAGCACCCAGACACCCAGCTCCATATGGGATCCAACCCCCAAATCAATCCTCTGTGTAAAGCTTAGACAGGGCACGTTTGTAAATCGTCCACCCTCTGTAACCCCAGTAGATGCAGAGCTGTTCCCCCCGCCCCGGGTACTAATACTTACTCTGGGTTCAATAATCACAACGGTGATTTTATTAAGTAGGATCTTAGTGCGTCCAAGTAATAACAGACAGAACAAAGTAAGTCACCAGCAAACGAAAGCAAAAACCTGCAAGTCTCAGCCGAATACATTGAGAAACTGAATCCAGGTAAATCTCCCCCTCAGAGATGTTCCAATCAGCTCCTTTCACAGACCAGACTCCATCCTAACCTGGGACTGAGCCTTTCCCCTGGGTGTTCGCTCCAGCTGACATCTCGGGTGGAAAGCCGAGATTTTCTCATGACTGCAGCCGCCTTCATCCTGCTCCACCCCCCGTTATAGCCTTGGCACAAGGCAGGAATCTTGTGTCTCTCTGGGTCCCCACCCCTCCTTCTAAATGGGAAAGTCCCAGATTTAAGAGGGATTCATGGTCACATGTCACTGTAGGACCCCTCGCTCCATTCCCCATGGGCTAATACAACTGATTGTTTCTGGAGCACCTTTAATGGCCTCCACTTCGTATGTTACATCAGTGATACTAGTTTATATCTTATTCTTCTAACTCCAGATCTAGAAACAACACATACAAACCAATAGGATGAACACACTTAGTAGATTACAGGCTTTCTAATGACACCATACAAGGGGTTGGCACGGAGTCCCCAGGCGATGCTCTGGAACTGCTCCCCACCAAGCCAGGAAGGACTTTGGGGAGGGAGGCTGTCTTGCAGGAGAGCTCCCACAACGAGGCTTTCCCACTCCTGGGTCTTGACCTTGGAGCTTCAGCAGTTCCTCTGGCCCCTCGTGCGTCGCTCCCACAGGCGACGCCCACCTTGGCGGGTCATGCTGGGACGAATGGGAATGTTTCTTAATGTTGCTCTTTGATACTGTGTTGGTCCTGCCTCGTGTCCCCAGGCAGTGTCTTAAGTAATTCTAGGTGGTGGGATAGGGTGGTTGCTGATTGTTGCAAGGGAAGGGGCCAGTGCACCTAAAATGGGCCTGGCCACTCTGTCTCTAGCCAAATGATTGGGCCTGTGGCCCCCCTGCCAAGTGGTGCCAATTGAAGGTTGCTGGAGACAAAGGAATCAGGTGACCCCGGGAAGGGGCTTCAGTAGGCAGAAGTAGAAGAGGGCTGCCGTTGTGTGGAGTCGGTTTTTCGTTCTGGAAACTTGGCCTGGGAGGGCAGGAGTAAAGTTGAGGGGACCCTGGGTCGTGGCTCACTTTTTTTGCCCCCGGACATGGAACCCGGGACGCCGAGGGTTCGTTCTCTTGGTCACTCCAAAACGCTACTGTTTAAGCCCTGTTTTCCTGGGTCATCGAATTAAAACTCTGTTTAACGCTGAGGCTGAGAGTCATGTACTGACTGGCACACAGTTAGGGTTGGGGACCTGTGGGCTTCCCCAAGGGAACTCCGCTGGGGTGGGCTTGGCTTGTGGGGAAGCACGCGGGAGGGGGCCGACTGCATGCTGATGCTCCAAGGAGGGGGGGGAAACCCAGGGCGGTGCAAGAGTGTTTGGGAATTTCTTGCCTGACACACGGGTCTTGCTCCAAGCGGAGGGGCGGGAGGTCCCCACCGTTCCTTGGCGTGGCTTTTGTGAGGGGGAGGGCAGTTCGGAGGCATCGGCCTGGAGCGGAACAGCTTTCTGCGGGCAAGGGAACTACACGTCTTCCAACCCTACCTGGCGTCTATACTCTAGCGGAGGCAATTCGATTTCCTCTGCACTTGCCGTGTGCTTCCCACAGCGAAGTTTTCCGGCCCTGCGGGTCTGGGAGGGCACCCGGGGGTCTGGGGCCCCCCCTTTGCAGGTCAGACGTGAACCTCTTAGCCAGCAAGTTAAACCAGTTCTTTAGATGGCCCGGACCCGGCCCTAAAAACAAGAGGACTTGTTAGGTTACCAGAGCATGCCCCCTCAGGCAGGTCCATTCTGGGGGCAATGAGCCAGACACCCACCTCCAGCCAGCCCCAAACTGAACCCCCCCAGCCGCTCCTTCTCCGGGCTTTGTCTCTTTCCTGGGCCAGGAGGTCACCTGGTGTCTTTGGTCTCCAACACCTTCAGCTGGCACCTTTGCAGAGGAGGGGCCCAGGTCATTAGTTGCCAGGAGACAGAGTGTCGGCCATTCTCTGTGCAGCCAGCATCATATCTGCCCTCTAGGGCTCTGCAACAATCACGCCCCCTTCTCCCACCACCTAGATACTTAAGAACTGCATAGGGGAAACTGAGGCACCAACACCGTATTCAGAGAAAACATTATGAACATTCCCACTTCATCACAGGGGTATTTAGTGTAAAGCATATTCCAGTGATGTCGTATTCATAAGCATACGTCTATGAAGCATGTGGAGTGCAGCATCACAGAGGGCAGTAACTCAGTGTTAATTTGGGAAAACACCACAAACAGGGTTCGTAAACACAAACTGTGAGCAAAAGACCCACTCCCAAGGAAGTTGGGCAGTGGCCTCTCCCCTCAGGTTCCAGAAACCCCAAGTCCCTTTGACATACCTGTCCCTTCTCTGCACCCCACTCACAGGTGCTGTCCTGGGTCAGCAGACCCAGAGTTCAGTCCTATCTGCACAATTCACCTCCCATTGCGGGTGGAGGTAAGGAGGCACCTTATTCACCCCTCTCTGCCTGCTGCCTTGCTGGTTCCTCACCAGCCAAGTGTCAGTGACCTGCTGCTGCCACCTCCTGTGAGCTCAGCACGTCAGTGACTCTGCACAGAAACCCAGGCCCCACCACAACAGATTTCAGCTCTGACTGAGACTTTAAAATAACAGAGAGGCTCCTAATGAAGCCTATTTAGCTCTTTCTTTGAACAGTGGGAGGAGGTTAAACCAGTCTAGGAAACCCCCTGGCTTAGCCAGGTCCTTTCAGCTGCGCGTGACCCCTCCTTTGGCACCAGTTAAGCATAGTTCTGCTCCCCATGATTCACAATCACAGCGTTTCACCTCCTGCATTCAGTACCATGGTGATTTGTAACCAACACCAGCCAAAGTGGATCGCTTGGCACACCGCGCTCTGTCTGCTGGAGACCTGGGCAGAGCAGGTGTGTTCATGTCAAGACAGTTTGCTCCCAGAGACTCCCCGGCTCCCAGCTAGTGGTCAGGGGCGAACTCATCCAGACCCTGCTTCCACCTGCGAATTCAGAGATGTTCCCACAGAGGGTCAGGGCCTGAGGACCAGGCTATTTCCTCCTTGGCTTTGGCTGGTGCTGTTTGGTCCACGTGCCTTCGGTAGCGCCCCTCTCGCCGGGTCTGCTCAGCTTGGGCCACCTCAGTCCCCCAGATCTGCTATTCCAGCGTCAGCCAAGCCGTTCGCCTGGGCTCTCGGGTGCTGCGGTCGGGCCAGTCCCACTGCAGTGGTCTCCTTTACGGTGCCCGGGCCGGGGGGTCCTTGGGGTCCCTTCCCTTGGCTCCCCCCAGCACCTGGTTGGAGCCTAAGAACTGAGCTCTCCCTCCTGAGCTGGGGTTTTCCTCTGGTGGACATTCCTCTCGGCCACCTGCCCTTCCAGGCCGGCTCTACCAGGATGCTGCTGGGATGGGCCCCTCGCTGGCTCTGTGCACTATCGAGGCTGACCGTTACCGGCGCCAGGGTTATGGGCTATGCCCTCCACTGACCTGTGTGACGTGAGCCCTGCCACGGCTCTGCCAGCACCTGCCTGGCCTGCCGCGGCCCAAGAGCGAGCGCCAGGCTCAGGCCAGGCCAAACCCCGAATTGGCTGTGAGATCTGGGCTGAGATTTCCCCAACCAAACCTCAACTGTAAATGCCTTGGGCATCGCAACAGCCTCACCGGGATGTCCCCGTGGGGGCTTGGCTCTGTCTCGCCACCCCAGTGAGCTGCCCAGACAGATGGTACCTCGCAGCAGGGATCACAGCCACGCTCAGGTTACTGCCCGTCCCAAAGGCCCTGCCACCGACCCGAGGGCCATGACACCGAGGTCGTCCCCAAAGCCACTGCTTGTCGCCCATCCTGCAAGACTGAGCTGCTGCGGGACTGTTAGTTACCCGGTTAAAGCAGGGAGAATGAAAACGCCCCCTCACCCAAACACCCCCCCCCACTTTCCCCCCCTGTTCCAAAAGGCAACAGGAGCATCTGTCAGCAGCTGGCTCTGGGTGCACGTCAGGGCTAACCTGGCAAAGCCCCGCGGCTCTTGTGCAGCACCATCGGTCTCTGGGACAAGCAGCCCAGTAGCCCCTTCCTCCGTGTTGGGGGGTTGAAGTCCCTTCCCTGCCCCCCCAAGCTCGGAGCTGCAATCTCAGCTGCTGGCAGGGAGCCTTTGCCAGTCCTGTCTTAACGGGGGGGGGGGGGGGCGCGGCAGAGGAAACTAGTCTTTGGTCCCTTTTACTGTTCCACCCTCACCCATCTGCTGTCATTGGGCCTAGTGCTTAGAGCGGGGAGGGAGCCTGGGAGCCAGGAATCCTGGGTTCTGTCCCTGGCTCGGGGAGGGGAGTGAGGTCGAGTGGTTAGAGCCGGGGAGGGTGGCTGGGAGCCAGGACTCCTGGGTTCTGTCCCTGGCTCAGGAAGGGGAGTGAGGTCGAGTGGTTAGAGCCAGGGAGGGCAGCTGGAAGCCAGGACTCCTGGGTTCTGTCCCTGGCTCGGGGAGGGGTGTGTTGCAGTGGCTAAGCTGGTGCTGGGAGCCGGGACTGTTGGGGAAGGGGAGAGGTGGCGGGTAGGGGTGGTGCGTGTGGGGTGGGCGGATTCTCTGCGAGTGCCAGGGTTCAGGATGTTCCTGCAGCTGGGTGGCTCTATCCCAGGGCTGACACGCTCTGCTGCTCTGAGCTGCTTCTAGCCCAGCCCACAACCAGGCTCATTTATTGTATAATTAACTGTCTGGTAAACGAGGGATGAAGAAATGGAGCCAGAGGCCATCAGGCAGCTCAGCCTCTCCCTGCACCCAGGGGCTGCTGGCTGGCAGGTGACCCAGCCAGGATCCTGTTCCCCAGGCAGCCCCCCCACCGCCCCTGTCTCCTCAGAGCTGCAAGCAGCCCAGGCAGGGGAAAACCATGAAAACCAACAACCTCTGCCCGGCCACAGCTGGAGAGCCAGGAACAGCAGAGGAGAAACCAGTAAGGACCCTAGACAGAAAGGTGGTGTGAGTGCGTGTGTGTGTGTGTGTACCCTGTGTGCATGCGTCCATGCGTGTACGTCTGCATCCATGCATCCATGCGTGTGTACGTATGCATCTGTGTGTCCATTTGCGTGAGTCCGTGTGTGTGTCTGTGTGTCCATGCGTGTGCATCTGTGTGTATACTTGTCCATCCATGTGTATATATGTGTGCATCTGTGTGCGAGTCCATGTGTGTGTACGTGTGCATCTGTGTCTCCATGCATGTGCATCCATGTGTGTGTACATGAGCATCCATGTGCCCATGCATGTGTGTCCATGTGTGTGTACGTGCTCATGTGTGACCCATGGCTATTATTCTTGCAGTAAGAATTCAGAGGTCGCCCAGTACCCCCCACACGTGGCTCAGTCCAGGCCTCAGCCCTGGGCACAGTTTTCTCCCACCCCTCAGGCACTGCCTGTTGCAGCTGAGAGCAGCCAGCAGTCGTCCCATCCCTAGTGTTGCTCCCTGGCTCTCTTGCCCATGCTGGCCTGGCCAGTGATCAGCAGCAGAGATCTGACGGGGATGCTGGGAGTGTCCTTAGAGCGAACAGCAAGTCGTTAGCAGGAGAGATTCTCAAGGGAAGGGAGAATGGGGCAAGAGAGCGAAAATCACCCTCAGCTTCATAGTGCAGCAAGAGCTGCCCAGAGCCCCCACAGGCCGCACGCTCCACAGAGGCCAGGTAACAACAGTCCATGGGGCTGGATGTGCTGCAGTCGGGGGTGCTAGAGGAGTTGGTAGGTGTTGCAGAGCCATTGGCCATTATCTTTGCAAACTCACGGCGAACGGGGGGGCGGTCCCGGATGACTGGCAAAAGGCTAATGTAGTGTAATGTAGGGTTGTTAAGAGCACGGTAGAGAACACCCCAAGCAGAGTGGGGAATCCTGGGGCACGAGGCTCCCGCTCCTCTGAGGAGCACAGGAATTGCCAGCGCAGGGGCCCATCTACCCCGGCGTCCCGTCTCCGACAGCCCCCAGCCCCACTGCTCTGGGGCAAGGGGGATGGAGCCCAGCAGGAGGCAGCGATGGGATAACCTACCCCCAGGGCAAGTTCTCACCTGTTCCCTATTGCCAATGGCTCAGAGTGAAGCAGGCTGGGCAGCCCCCCCATGCTGAGGCCTTTCCCCCTGGCCCCGAGTGACCCCAGGCTCGCAGATGGTCTGTCCGTGGCAGCTCCGGGCGGTCACATGGAGGTGCTGGTCTGCTGACACCAGCAACACACCGGCCCCCCGGACTCAGGGGCCTGCAGGGAGCCTCCTGTCTTTGTGTGCCAGCCTCTCCCAGGACCGTCGCACCCATAGCAGCCCCAGAGCCTGGGTCCTAGCATGGCCCGAAGCCCGGGCCCCAGCCCTGGCTCTGCGTGAGGAGCTGGCGGGGGCCATGTGGAGCCACTCACAGCATCCCCTCCCTGGGCCCAGTGCCCCCTCCCTGCCCGCTCCGGCACCCTCAGCTCCGACCCCCGAGGCCTGCTGCCCCCTCCCTGTCGGCTCCGGCACCCTCCAGCCACCCCCCCCCCGAGTCCACTGCCCCTCCTGCGGCTCCGGCCACCCTACAGCTCCCCGGGTCTGCTGCCTCCTCCACGCGGCCCCAGGCACCCCCTGGGCCCACTGCTCTTCCCTGCGCTCTCGGCACTCCTCGGCTCCCCCCCGGAGGTGTGGTGGTAGGGCTGACTCTCCCGGTCACTCCCACTGGCTGTGCGCCCACCTCTCACGGCTGCCTGGGAGGTAGGACGGACCTGGTCGGGCCACCTCATGTCACTGGGAGCTGGAAACTAGCTGGCGTCCACTGTGCAGCCCGCGGGGGGGCACCCAGAGGCACAAATGATGGGCACAGGAGCAGGGTCTCCCGCGAGCACAGGACACACAACACGGGGGGAGGGAAAGAGGGGTCACCCCCGCCCTTGAACGCTATGGTCCCTCTCCTAACCACTAGACCTCCCCCCTCCCAGAGCACCAGGAGAAAACCCAGAAGTCCGGGTCGCCCCCGCCCCTCTAACCACCTCTTCCCCTCCCCGAGTTAGGAGAGAATCCCAGTGAGTCCGGCGCTCCAGCCCCTCCCCCTACTACCGCTTCTCCCTCCCCGAGTTAGGAGAGACACAGGAGTCCGGCGCCCAGCCCTCCCCCTCTGAACCGCTCTCCCTCCCGAAGTTAGAGAGAACCCAGGAGTCCGGCGCCCCAGCGCTGCTACACGAAGTCGGGCAGCCCCCCGCAGGGTTTGAGGCGGGGCCTCGCCCCCACCCCTGGCCTGGCAGGCCCTCCCCGTGCGCACGCTCCCTGCGCGGCGCAAGCCCGGGAATACGCGGCGCAAGCGGCGCGCAGCCGGAGCCCGGTCTGGGCCCCGGCGCAGAGGCGGAGGGTCCGCAGCCGGGGGCCGACCGGAGCCGGAGCAGCCCGGGCCGGGCTCCGCCTCTGCACCATGCGCCTCCTCCCCAGCTTCTGCCTGCTGCTGGCGGCCGGGTCCCGGGCAGCCCAGGTAGGCGCGGGCGGGGGTCTCGGAGGGCGCGGCCCCCAGGCAGGGTAGGTGGCCCTAGCAGGGGGGCTCCAGGGGTCTGGGCTCCCAGCTCCCTATGGGGGCTCCCCTTGGAACTGGGGGTGCCGGGGGCGCAGCCCGTCACCCCCGGGGGGAAAGTTCTGGTCAGTGGCTCCTTGTGCACCTGTCTGGGCCCCGGGAGCCCTGCGCCGGCCGGGCTCAGGTGGGGGCTTGGACCCAGGGCACCGGGTGTTTCCCAGGGGAGCTCAGCTCCCACGGGCCGCCGGGGGTCCCTCAGGGGCCTGTTCTCAGCAGGGCGGGGGCTGTGCTGGCTGGTGGATGCCCTGGGCTACTGGCCCCTGGAGCGGGCTGCGGGACGGGGCGTGTTTGCGGGCAGGGCTGCAGAACAGGTGCCGGGACTCCCGGGTTCCTCCAGCTAGTGGAGGGCTCGGCAGTTCTGTCGCTGTTCTGTGTCCCTGGGCCCCCGGCAATGTGTCCTGCTGGTGTCTCCCTGGCACCTGTGCCACATGGCACCCGCTGTCCCCCAGGCCCAGCCCTGTCTCCGCTCCCTGCCTCCTCTCGTCCCACCCTGGGGCTGGCAGAAGTTCCCGTTCCCACGGGAGAGTCAGTAACCGGTGCCACCCGATGGCAAAAGGTCTCCCTAGTGCCAGGGTCACGGATGCACAGGCTCTGCGCTGAGCCCCGGCTTTCCAGCCCCCTGGCAGGAGCCCCTCCGCCTGGCAGAGCCCCCAGGGGACCTGCTTTTCCCACAGGCCCGGCCATGCGCCTCACCGCTTCCGAGGCCGAGCCTCTGGGCTCCAGCCCTCCTGCTGCCCGCCCTGAGCTCTGCCCCGTGGGTCCGGCTGAGCCCGACGCTGGACCCAGCCCTGGCCCCTCTGCAGGGACCAGCGCGGCTCAGCCAGGACTGGCAGCGGCCCCCGGCCGCGTTCCCCAAGCAGAGACGGGCTCCTTAGCCCCCGGGCCTGGGACATCCCCCGGTTGGCACAGAGCAGTGAAGGCTCCGACATGGGCCATGCGGCCGAGCCAGGGCTCCACCCGGCCAAGCTGCTGTGGGTCCGTCTGGGCTGGATCTCCGGCTCTGTCAGTCCCCGTGAGAGCTGCTGAGACCCTCCGCAGACCCGGCCTCACCCTAACACCTCTCGGGCCATCGTCCCCCCCCACCCCACCCCTGCGGAGCCCAGCCCAGTTCCTGTGTGCTCTGAGCAGGGCTCATTGCTCAGTTCAGGGGCAGGGGCGTCTGTGTGTGTTCTCATGGTCCCTCCTGTCTGCCCCAAGAGCAGCTTTAACACTGCTGCACCCGCTGGGTAGCAGGGCAGAGTACAGAGGGAAACTGAGGCACACATTAGCTTCATAACAAAATTACAGAAAATTTCCACCTTGTCTTGTGAGCAAAGGGGGAAATCCGTGCCCATCCCCCGGGACCCTGGGCTCGGGGTGGGGGGAGTTGGTAGCACTGCCCCACATGGGGTTTGGCAGGTTCCTCCTTCCAGCTTCCCAAGGCTGCAGGATTCCAGCTGAGAGCAAGGGACATCTGGTCCCTCCATGGGAATGGCCATGCCAGGGTGAGAGCAGGGCCCCAATGCTGGGCTGATAGGGGGGCTCTTTTCCCCCAGGATCCAGGGGGTGTGCCAGGCCCAGTCTTTCTAGGTCCCTCTCTGGTCTTGGTGCCCCAGCTGTCCGGGGGTGGGGGGGACGACTCTGTGCGGCTGCAATGTCTGAAATGGGGGGCTGGTCCTGGTGCAGGAGCCCCTTCCCCATCTCCCTGCCCCCCCCACCTCTAGTCCCATCCCCCCGTCCTGTCCCAACCACTTCCTGTGCCCACAGACATCTGTTCCCGTGTGGTGGAATTGGAAAAGGTTCAGAACAGGGCAACAAAAATGATTTGGGGGATGGAACAGCTTCCATATGAGGAGACATTGATAAGACTGGAACTTTTCAGCTTGGGAGCGAGACGGCTAAGGGGGGAGATGCTAGAGGTCTATAAAATCATGACTGGTGTGGAGAAAGTAAACAGGGAAGTGTTATTTACTCATTCTCATAACACAAGAACAAGGGGGCACTAAATGAAATTAATAGGTAGCAAACAAACAAACACAAGAAAGTGTTTTTTCACACAATGCACAGTCAACCTGTGGAACTCCTTGCCAGAGGATATTGTGAAGAACAAGACTATAACAGGGTTCAAAAGAGAGCTAAATAGATTCCTGGAGGGTAGGTCCATCAATGGCTATTAGCCAGGCTGGGCAGGGATGGTGTCCCCAGGCTCTGTTTGCCAAAAGTTAGGAATGGGCGACAGGGGATGGGTCACGCGCTGATTCCCTGTTCTGGTCACTTCCTCTGGGGCACCTGGCATGGCCACTGTCGGCAGACAGGACACTGGGCTGGATGGACCCTGGGTCTGACCCAGTCTGGCTGTTCTTATGTGTGCCCCCCATTGGGTGCAGTGGCCCCTCCCCAGCTGGGCTGAGCTCAGGGCCGCCATGCGTACAGCTGGGTGGGGGTCTCCCCAGCCTGGCCCTGTGCTTGAGCACAGCAGGGGGAGGGGGCAGGGCTCCCCTCAGAGTCAACTCCCGCCCGTGTGACCCTGAGTGGGAGACTCTCCTGGGCTGTGTCAGTGGCGCTTGGGCCTGGTTCACGGTGGGAGCTGGCGAGGGAGGAAATGGGGCCTGGGCACAGCAGCTGCGTCCCTGATCCCAGAGTCCAGCCTCAGCCCTGGCCTTGCAGCGCCCCAGGGGCCAGGTGGGCAGGGCACACAGCCTCCGGGCTCTGGCCCTGGGGTGAGTCCAGCAGAGCATCTGCAGTGACTGGCAGCATCTGTCAGTCACCTAGAGCCCAGCACCCCAGGGGCCAGGCGGGCAACGCACACAGCCTCCGGGCTCTGGTCTGGGGGTGAGTCCAGCTGAGCATCTGCCATGACCAGCGCCCCAGGGGCCAGGCGGGCAGGGCATGCAGCCTCCGGGCTCTGGTCCGGGGGTGAGTCCAGCTGAGCATCTGCCATGACCAGCGCCCCAGGGGCCAGGCGGGCAGGGCATGCAGCCTCTGGGCTCTGGTCCGGGGGTGAGTCCAGCTGAGCATCTGCAGTGACCGGTGTCCCTGGGGCCAGCTGCGGGAGGTCAGGCAGGGCTGAATCCACCCAGGGGGAGCTGTGACCCCAGAGGCCTGGCTCTGCTGACAGCCAACCTCCCCTGCTCTTCCCTCCCTGAGCCTCCATGCCCCCCTACTCTTCTGGTCTCCCTCCCTCCCAGCCCCACTGCCTGGGGGTCCCTGGGCCAGAGGATCTGCCAGGAAAGGAGGATCCTGGGTCTAAACATGAGTGATGTCTCCCCATGGGTCCCCACCCGTGGCACTGCACAGGCCCTGGGCTGGAATTCCACCCACTCCCCGAGTCGCTGGCAGACAGCCACATGGGAAGCCGGATTACAAACCCCGTGGGCTCCAGTGGCTAGAATCCAGGTGCTGCCCAGGCCCAGAGCCCCTTGGGGGCAGCTGTGGGGGGAAGAGGGGATGCCCCCAGGCCTGGAGCTGGCAGGGCTCTGTCACGGAGTGGCTGGCAAAGAACTGGGATCTGCAGCTGGCGGCAGGGCTGGACTCCCTTGGGGTGGTCCCTGAGTTGCTCTTTGCAGACTCTGCCTCCACCAGCCTCAGCCCTGGCCTCCAATCCCACGCAGCCGAGCAGTGGCTGAGTCAGCCTGGCACAGCTGGCACCTGCAAGCCCTGTCCTGGGGCATGGAGGCTGCAGCTGCTCCCAGACTCCTGGTTAGACAGCTGGGTCTGCTGAATATTCACCAGGGCAGGCTCGCCCGCCATTGGCCAGCATCGGCTCTGTCTGCTGAATATGCATGATGTGCCCAGGGCTGGGGTTGGCTAGACAGCTGCTGCTCAGCCCACCCTGCCGCCCTCTATGCCTGGGGGTGGGGGCGGGGAGGTCTCTCACCTCAGACACAGGTGTCGTGGGGGTGGGGGGTGTCCTCCGATCTGAGCTCATTAGTGCTGTACTCTGGTTCCACCTAGTTCTGCTATCGCTCCCACCCCTGTGCAAAGTGAGCATGTTACTTGGTGCTGGGTGGGTCTGGCGTGCAAAGTGAGCATGCAGTGGTTGAGAATGGTGCACGAGGGCCGGGTAGGCCTGGCGTGCAAAGCGAGCGTGCAGTGGCTGGGAGTGGTGCACAAGGGCTGGGTGGAACTGGCGTGCAAAGTGAGTGTGCAGTGGTTGGGAGTGGTTGTCACGGAGTGTGGGGGAGTCCGGCTCTGGACCCCTCTTCCTGGACCCCACAGTGACTTTTAGCCAGTCAGTAAAACAGAAGGTTTATTGGACAACAGGAACACAGGTTACAGCAGAGCTTGCAGGCACAGGCAGGACCCCTCCATCCAGTCCTTCTGGGCTTTCAGGGTGCTTGGATCCCCGCTAGGATACCCTGAATTGTGCCCCACAGCCCAAAACCCCAACTCAAAAAAAACTTCCCTCCTGCCACTCCCCTCCTTTATCCTCCTTCCCGGCCCGGGTGTTGACCTTCCCCCCGCCCTTACCTAGCTCAGGTTACAGGCTCTGGTATCCTCCACCCTCTAAAGTCCTCCCCTGCTCTCCCATCCCCCACACAGACAGCCCCTACTACATCACAGTGGTGTACGAGGGCCGGGTGGGCCTGGTGTGCAAAGCAAGCGTGCAGTGGTTGGGAGTGGTGTACGAGGGCCGGATGAGCCTGGCGTGCAAAGCAAGCATGCAGTGGTTGGGAGTGGTGCACGTGGGCCTGGCATGCAAAGCGAGTGTGCAGTGGTTGGGAGTGGTGCACGTGGGCCTGGCATGCAAAGCGAGTGTGCAGTGGTTGGGAGTGGTGCACGTGGGCCTGGCATGCAAAGCGAGTGTGCAGTGGTTGGGAGTGGTGCACGTGGGCCTGGCATGCAAAGCGAGTGTGCAGTGGTTGGGAGTGGTGCACGTGGGCCTGGCATGCAAAGCGAGTGTGCAGTGGTTGGGAGTGGTGCACGTGGGCCTGGCATGCAAAGCGAGTGTGCAGTGGTTGGGAGTGGTGCACGTGGGCCTGGCATGCAAAGCGAGTGTGCAGTGGTTGGGAGTGGTGCACGTGGGCCTGGTGTGCAAAGTGAGCGTGCAGTGGTTGGGAGTGGTGCACATGGGCCTGGCATGCAAAGTGAGCGTTCAGTGGTTGGGAGTGGTGTATGACGGCCGGATGAGCCTGGTGTGCAAAGCAAGCATGCAGTGGTTGGGAGTGGTGCACATGGGCCTGGCATGCAAAGCGAGTGTGCAGTGGTTGGGAGTGGTGCACGAGAGCCGGATGGGCCTGGCGTGCAAAACCAGCGTGCAGTGGTTGGGAGTGGTGTATGATGGCCAGATGAGCCTGGTGTGCAAAGCGAGCATGCAGTGGTTGGGAGTGGTGCACGTGGGCCTGGCGTGCAAAGCGAGCGTGCAGTGGTTGGGAATGGTGCAGGATGGGAGAGGGTGGGACTCATGCCCTCAAGGAGGAGGTTGCATGTGCTAACTCTAGGTATTCTAGTTACTCATAGTGACGTGTGGCCCTTTCCTGAACCCTGTGGGGCTCTCGGCCTCCGAGAGATCCTGTGGCAGAGAGTTCCACCGGCTCATTGTGAACCATACGGAAAATGTGTGCTTGTTACCTTCACGTTCTAGCTAGAGCAGCTGCTGGGCCACCAGGGTCTGCCCCTGTCTCCTAAGGGCGCCTTTGCCTTTCTTTGGCTCTAGTGCTCACGGACAAGTTTGGGGGGTGCATGTGTCTGAGTCTCCTCTCCCCCAGGAGCTGCGCTGTCTCCCTGCTCATTGTCTCCTTATGACCACGGTTCATTCCCCAGCAGGGCGCTAAATGCCACATAACAAGCCTGAATTAACGAGCAATTTACATGCAGATTCCCAGTGATTACACTACGGTTGGGCAAATTAGAAGAGAATCAGCGAGTGCTGAGGTGGGTGGGTGGGTGCTGGGGTCACTGATCTCTGGCCTGTAGCATAACAATACACACTTCCCGTGTAGGTGTCTGTGCCCCCTCTGTGGGGTGGGTACCTCAGCGCCTCCAGCTCCCATTCCCTTGGCCCCACAGGCAGTGCCGTCTCCCCTCTGGCAGGCCTGGCCCACGTGCTTGCAGAGGTGCTGGCGACCCAGAGAGCGGGGCTGGGTGTGCGTATCTCAGTGAGGCTGGGCATTGTGGGTGCTGCTGGGACGCCCATTGGGAGCTGGGTGCTCCAGGCAGGGCAAGGGGCTTCTCTTATAGGGGTCTCTCTTCCCCGGCTGGCCAGAGTCTTGCAGAGAGGGGGCTGGGGCTGGGCACTCGGGGCAGCTTGAAGGGTCCGTGGCAGGGGCTAGGACAGAGCTGGCAGAGGGACGGGCTCAGGGCTGGGCTGAGCGGCACGGTCTCTCTCATCACAGCAGTGCACAGCTGTGCTTCCCGCACTCCATGGCCGCTGAGCCCCAGCCTGTCGCCCGCGGGGATGCGGCTGGTGTGACACGTGGGCTGCTGCTGCCACCTGATGCTCACTGGCTCCCTGCCTGTGCCAGGCACCAGGATGCCCCGTCTCAGTCAGGGCAGGTCAGTGCTGGGGCCTCTGGCACTGCTGCCAACCACATGCAGGGCAGTATCCTTGGCATGCAGCCTGGCATGGGAGCAGAGAAGATGGGACAGACCTGGGGTCTCTGGGCCTCGAACCTTATGGTGCCAGTTCCTGAGTGTTTGGGGGGATCCTCCCGCAGCATCTGGGCACCGCCTGCCTGCCCCCTGCCTGGAAGTGGCTGCATAGGGCAGTAATGCTGATTCCCCCCTTACCCGGCATCTCACCCCATTGCAAGCTCTGCCAAGATATGTGTGTGTGGGGGAGCCCTGATTGAGGCACCTCACCCGGAGACCTGGGGGGAGGGGGCTGCACCCACCTTGCCCCTTCTGCTCCCCCAGGCTCTGTTTTTCTGCCCGCCGGAGTCTGTCCCCTCGGCTTCATCCCTGTCTCCCCACGGTGTCCCCCTCCCCCAGCGCTCGGAAGAGCCCCCATCCCTGCAGCCAGCCTGGCCTGGGGCCGTCTCCACTCGTCCCACCGATGGGGGGAGCCAGAGCCCCAGTAGCTGGTCCTGGCACCTGGTGCAGGGATTTGTGTGATGGATAAGTCGTGTGTGTGTGTGTGTGTGTGTGACTGACTCGCTCTCGCCTCCGTGGCCTGGGCGAGGCTCAGTGAGGCTTGAAGGCAGCGGGTTCCAAATGGGAGAGAGGAAGAGGCGTGGGCCAGTGGAACTCTCTGCCACAAGGGTTCGCTGAGGCTGAGGAGTGTTGTTTACTGGTGTTACGGCAGCACCCAGGGCCCCAGAGTGAGGGCGTGGCGCAGACACTAAATGGAGACGGGCCCTGCCCTGAACAACTGACATTCTCCATGCAGCCGAGAGCTAGGCAGGGTTGAGAAAAGGGACCAGCTGTTTCTGTGACTAATGAGAACATCCCTAGTTAGAGCAGTGAGGGGCAGAATGGGCCCAAGAAGCCTGGCTGGGCCAGAGGCCCCCTGTGTCCTGACCTGTAACTCCCAGGGGTCAGCAGGGGGCTTGCCTGGGGCCGAGAATCCCACCGCTGCCTCCTGCAGGGCTTAGGCACCTTCCTCCACAGCAGCGGTGCTGTCAGAGCCGGGATACCGGGCTAGACAGGCGCTGGGCTGGGCTAGGGACTCGTATGTGTGTGCACACGCGGTGCTGCTGCTGTTGTTGGAGCCGGGATACCGGGCTAGACAGGCGCTGGGCTGGGCTTGGGACTCGTGTGTGTCTGTGTGCGCGATGCTGCTGCTGTTGTTGGAGCCGGGATACCGGGCTAGACGGGCCCTGGGCTGGGCTAGGGACTCGTGTGTGTCTGTGTGTGTGGTGCTGCTGTTGTTGGAGCCGGGATACCGGGCTAGACAGGCGCTGGGCTGGGCTTAGGAATCGTGTGGTGTGCAAACGCGTTTGCTGGCTGTATGTCTGGAGCCGGGATACCGGTAGACAGCGTGGGCTGGGCTTGGGACTGTGTCTGGTCTGTAGTGCGCGATGCTGATGTGTTTGTTGGAGCGGGATACCAGGCTAGCGGGCGCTGGGCTGGGCTTAGGACTCGTTGGTGTGTCTGTGTGCGTGGTGCTGCTGTTGTTGGGCCGGGATACCGGTCTGACGGGCGTGGGCTGGCTAGGGGTCGTGTGTGTCTCGTGTGCGTGGCTGCTGTTGAGCCGCGGATACCGGGCTAGACGGGCGTGGGCTGGGTAGGATCGTGTGTGTCTGTATGTTGCTGCTGTTGTTGGATGCCGGGAGACGGGCTAGACGGGCCTGGGGCTGGGCTAGGGACGTCGTGTGTGTCTGTGTGCGCGATGCTGCTGCTGTTGGAGCCGGGATACCGGGCTAGACGGAGCGCTGGCTGGCTAGACTCATGGATGTCTGGTGCGTTGCTGCTGCTGTTGTGGGAGCCGGGGATTACCTCCGGCTAGACGGGCGCTGGGCTGGGCTAGGGGCTCGTGTGTGTCTGGTGTAGCGTGGTGCTGCTGTTGTTGAGCGGGTACCGGGGCGAGACGGGCGCTGGGCTGCGGTAGGGACTCGTGTTGTCTGTGTGCGTGTGCTGCTGTTGTTGGACCGGGCGGATACCGGCCTAGACGGGGCGCCTGTCGCGTGGTGCGTGCACACGCATGTGACTGCTAAGTCCCACAAGGTGCACTGCAGCACCAGCTCGAGCACGGCTTGTGGTCTGCGGTTGGGCCAGCGCTACGCTGGGCAAGAGTGCCGACTGGACGCATCGCTGACTGAGCGGGTTCATTCACACCGCGTCCTAGAGGCGCTGTCCTGCTGTCTGGGCAGCGCCCGGCGGCGACGGGGCCGCCGGTCTCGGTTCGCGGATGTGTCTGGGCAGCGCCCGGCGCGACGGGGCCCCGGTCGCGGTTCGCTCGGTGTTCTGGCCAGCGCCCCGGCGGCGACGGCGCCCGTCTCTGGTTTCGCTGGTGATTGTGTCTGAGGCGGCGCCCGGCTTGCGGACGGGGCCACCCCGGTCTCGGGTCACTCGCTTTGTTGTCTGGCGTAGCGGCCCGGCCGCGACGGGGCCCCGGTTCTTCAGGTCAGCCTGCTGTGTTCTGGCCAGCGGCCCGGCGCGACGGGCACCGGTCTCGGTCGCTGTGATCGTGTCTGGGCAGCGCCCCGGCGCCGACGGGGCCCCGGTCTCGGTCGCTGTGTGTCTGGGCAGCGCCTGGCGCGACGGGGCCCCGGTCTCGGTCGCTGTGTGTCTGGGCAGCGCCCGGCCTGATGTGGCCCTGATCTCGGTCGCTGTGTGTCTGAGCAGCACCCGGCACGACAGGGCCCCAGTCTCGATCACTGTGTGTCTGGGCAGCGCCTCCAAGGGGCCTCCAAGTGCTCCCATCATAGAAACTATGTTAATATGAACAAAACAAACACTCCTTCCTGTGTACTGAGTTCTGTGGATGTAGGGTCTCTGACTCCTGGGTTCTGTAGCTCTGAGGGGGGGACGGGGTTGAGTGGTTGGAGCAGGGGTGGGGAGCCAGGACTCCTGGGTTCTATCTGCAGCTTTGGGAGGGAACGGGATCGAGTGGTTGGAGCAGGGGGCTGGGAGCCAGGACTCCTGGATTCTATCTGCAGCTCTGGGAGGGAACGGGGTCGAGTAGTTGGAGCAGGGGGCTGGAAGCCAGGACTCCTGGGTTCTATCTGCAGCTTTGGGAGGGAACGGGATCGAGTGGTAGGAGCAGGGGGCTGGGAGCCAGGACTCCTGGATTCTATCTGTAGCTCTGGGAGGGGACGGGGTCGAGTGGTTGGAGTAGAGGGCTGGGAGTCAGGACTCCTGGGTTCTATCTGTAGCTCTGGGACGGGACGAGGTTGAGTGGTTGGAGCAGGGGGCTGGAAGCCAGGACTCCTGGGTTCTGTGTCAGCATGAAGAGGGAGCTGCCCTCTGGCCCGATCTGAGGTAGCGAGACGTCTGTGTGGCCAGCAGGTGGCGATGCTGGGCTTGGAAACAAACCGGCTCGGGGGGCGCTGGGCTGAGGCAGGTGCAGGGGACGAGGGGCTGGGGGGCCCCGGGGGACAGAGCAGGGAGCAGGGCAGAATTGACCTGGGACTGTTGCAGGGAGGTTACGTTGGGGATGAGAGAAAATCTCCCTGCGCTGTAACCTGAGCCAGGTGTGGGGTTGGGAGAATTCACACCTGCCCGGGAGACTGAACAAAGGACAGGGGAGAGGGGACGGGGAGAAAGCTGCTGGAGGGATTTTTAGTTTCAGTTTGGGCTGGGGGGTACAACACATGGAATCCCAAGCTGGGGTCTAAGCTCCTTGAACCCCCAGAAGGACTTGACTGAGGAGTTCTGGCTGTACCTACAAGCTCTGCTGTAACCTGCGTTCCTGCTGTCCAATAAACCTTCTGTTTTACTGGCTGGCTGAGAGTCACAGTGAATCCCGGGAAGAGGGGTGCAGGGCCCTGACCCGCCCCCCCACTCCGTGACAGGGGGATGATCACTTGCCCTCACAGCAGCCGCAGCTGGGGGGCAAAGGGGCCAGTCCTGCTAGTGACAGAGAGGGGGCAGATGTGGGCTCCGGGGCTGCTGTCTGGAGTGGGGAGGGGCAGGGCTGGGCCCGCTGGCCAAGGGCTCTCTGGGGCTGAGCAGGGGGGAGTTTACAGTTAAAATTGCGAATGAAGCGTGCACACACACACACTGCACGCATGTGCGCACACACCTCATGCACACATATGCAGGGTTCAGGAGGACACACATGCACACACCACATGTGTGCACACACACACACAGAGTTCAGTCAGGCATGTGCACGCACACACTTCGGGTCAGCTTGGCAGGTTCCCTTCTGCCTGGGCTCTGTACAGCGCCACCACCAGGGCGTCTGGGCACTTTCTCCCCTGCGTGGGGGGGTCAGCAGCAATAGCAGGTTGTGTTCCCTCCAGGGAAGGGGCAGCTGGGCTGTGGGTGCTGCAAGGTCTTGGGGTCCCAGCCTTGTCAGCCACTCAGCCTCCCTCCTGCTCTGGGGCAACCCAGGCAGGGCCCTTCCCATCCTGCCGGCCTCTAGCTACCCGTCCCCCCAAAGCCCCCACCTGGTGCGGAGCCCCCACGTGGGGCCAGGGCCTCTCCCTGTAGCCGGCTGGCGATTGGCGAGATCCTGAGTGACAGGGCCCCCCCGTGCGATGCTCTCCCAGTGACCAGCCCCCCCACCTCACCGCTTTGATGTGTCCTTCCCCTGAGCTCCCTCCCCGTTTCCTCGACAGCCCCCTAAGCTCCTGGCCGGTGCTGGAGGCTCAGAGCCAAGCCCCCCCGGGAGCCCAGGTCTCCACGGAGACCGGGCCAGATGGCCAGGGCGTCCCGGTGCCATGTCTGCTCAGCCCAGCTGGCCCGTGGCCATGACGTCACTCGGCTGGAAGTGATGGGAGGGGAGCGGGCGCTTTATAAGGACGGGAGCGGAGCCGCGCGGTTCTCTCCAGCGGAGGAGGCTGGGGGGCTCCCTGGGTCGGGAAGCAGGCTGCCGCCCCGCCGAGGGGGGATGAGGCAGGGGCCGACATGACCGTGCCGCTGCTGAAGATCGGAGCCGTGCTCAGCACCATGGCCATGGTCACCAACTGGATGTCGCAGACGCTGCCGTCCCTGGTGGGGCTCAACGGCACCACGATCTCCCGGGCTGGCACCTCGGAGAAAATCGTGAGTCTGCGGGAGCGGCTGTGTGTGTCTGGGGGGGGTCTGGCCGGGTGCCCCATGGCCGGGTGTCTGTGCGAGCGACTGTGTGTGTCTGGGGGGGGAGGTCTGTCCAGGTGCCCCATGGCCGGGTGTCTGTGTGAGTCTGGGGAGGGCGGTTAGGGACTGGTTCTTGTCAGTGCGCATGGGTGTCATGTGTGAGCCTCTCGTTGTGCTCGCTCTGGCGTCGGGGGAGGTGTACTGTCCATACGTGGCCCAATGGATGGCGGTCTGTAGTTCTGCTGCGCAAGCAGATCGAGGCAGACCTGTGTCCTGAACCAGAGTTGCTCGTGTGATTCTCGGTGTGATTTCGAAGGAGGATGCATCGACGTATGCCCCATCCAAAGCCGTCATGAATGGTGTCGTTGTGTGAGCGGCTGGGCGTCTCAGGGGGGGGGAGGTGCCTGTCCGTCCAGGTGCCCTGTGGCCAGATGTCTGCGGGAGCAGCTGTGTCTTGGGGGGATGTCTGTCTGGGTGCCCCGTGGCCAGGGGTCTACGCGAATGGCTGTGTCTGGGGGGTGTCTGTCCGTCCGGGTGCCCCACACGCTGCCGGGCGGCTGACTCAGGGGAGTCAGGGTCTGCCTGCGTCCATCCGTCTGCACTAGCAGCTGGTGGGGGGGGTGTGTCCGTCCGGGTGCCCCGCACGCTGCCGGGTGTCTGCGCAAGCGGCTGTGTGTGTCTGGGGGGTGTCTGTCCGTCCAGGTGACCAGGTAGGTGTCTGTCCGTCTGGATGCTCCGCACGCTGCCGGCGGCTGACTCTGGGATGTCAGTGTCCGTCCGTGTCCGGCTGCCTGTGCAGGGACCCTATCGGGGCTGTCTCTGTGTTTTGCTGCAGCTTGGCGGGGGATGCCCTGGCCTCTCTGCTCCCTGCCCCCCCCGCCATCCCTCTCCCTGCCTCCCCACACTTCGCATGGAGAGCCCCCCGGAGAGCAGTGCTGCTGGGGCTCAGCAGGGCAGGACCCCGGGGGGAGAAGTGATGAGCAGCTGCTCTGTGCTGTGGGTCCCCATCGCTGGGGCTGGTTGTCACAGATTTACTGGCTGCAGCGTTCTCTCCCGACCATCTGTCCGAGCGCCGTGCTGATCGGGGTTGGGCTCCCCGCGGTCACGCTCCTGCGTTTCCAGACCCCTTTGTGGGCTGGGGTGGGATTTTCAGACCCTCTTGCACCCATGGCAAGGAGGAGAGAGAAGTGTTCCCCCCCGTCCCCTGCAGGAGACCAGGTGAGGGGCTGGTGGCCCCCCAGTCGCTGCAGAGGAGCCGATGGGGCAGTGCCAGTGACCCTTCCGGCCAGCCCCTCTGGGAGGCAGGTGCTGCAGGCACCGCAGCCCTCCCCACTCCCCCAGTTTAAATGACTCGCCGCGCTGAGCATCTCCGTCCCCCATGAGCCAGAGCAGGGCTGGAGGGGCCCCGAGCAGCCCCAGGCTCGGCCGCCAGCTCGCCGCCCTTGGCAGCTGGCTCGGAGCGGGATAGCACTGGGCAGGACCCACCTGAGGCTCTTTAATGGCCTGAAAAAAGCCTCCCCCCATATGAGGAGGAGAGGACCCCCGCACACTCTGGCAACTTCATGCCTGTCCGAGTCGATTCTGCACCCGCTGGGTGCACCAGAGACTTTGCGCTTTCTCTGGCTTGAATGGTGGGCTCCTGCCCGGGGGCTCGCAGCTCTGCCAGCGGCTGCACCCCTCGGGGCAGCCATGGGCTGGGGACATGCCACCGGCTCTTCGATGGGACGTACCCTCTGCCTCAGCCTCAGCCTCCCTCCTGTGCGTCATGAGGCCTCTTTGGGCAAATTGTTCACTCATGGACTGTGCAGTCTTGGCTCGTGTGTCCTTCCCCGAGCCGAGTGTCAGGTCCCCCCACGACCTCTCCCATACGGAATGTGTCTGCTTCAAACCAGCTCAGCATGCTGGGGGCAGGACTGCAGGGGGCTGGGGGCTCCCAGCTGGAGGAGCTGGGGAGGGGAACTGCAGGGGCTGGGGGATCCTGGGCTGGAGGAGCTGGGGAGGGGACTGCTGGGGGTTCCCAGGCTGGAGGAGTTGGTGCGGCCTGGGATGGCGACCTGTCAAGGGCGGTAGGGGTGAGCAGAAGCTGGGGGGCGGGACAGCGATGCAAGAGCTGGTGGATCCAAGTGGAAGAGAAGGACTGCGGGGGTGCCGGGGATCTCAGGCTGAGGCGCAGTCAGAGTCAATGGCGGGAGCTGGGGGGGGCAAGGACTGCCGGGGGCTGGAGGCCTCCCAGCTGAGGAGCATGAGCAGAGAGAACTTGCAGGGGTCTGCGGCTAGATCCCAGCTGCAGGAGATGAGACTCTTCGTTTTTTTACGCAGGACTGGGCAATCCCGGGCTGGAGGAGCGGGAGGTGGACGGCGACAGGACTGCAGGGGTCTGGGGAGATCCGGGTGGAGGAGCTGGTGTTGCTGCGGACGCGGCGACGGACTGCCAGGACTGGTCTGGGGTTTTAGGGGATCCCTGCAGCTGGAGGAGCTGCTGCGACGGGGACTTCAGCCGGAGCCTGGAGGAGCAGAGCTGGGCGGTGATCACGGAGTCCCCTGGTGCAATGCCCTCTGGAAACTGCTCCCCACTAGCCAGTAGGACCTTTGGGGACCTCTTCTCCCTCGGTAGCACAGACTTGTAGATGGGCCGAAGAAGCCATCACACGTCTTCACCTCCTGGGTCTACTCTGGAGCCATTCATGCCATCTTCTGCCCCTCCGCGTGCCTTCCCCACCCCCCCGGAGCCCACAACCAGACCGGGTGCCTGGGCGAAGCCACAGCGGATTCTGCCCACCCCACTTTTTGCAGTCCAGACGTCCGACTCTAGCAGCCCAAAACAGTCAGGTTTATTCGATGACAGCGGCAACAGCCGTCTAAAACAGAAGTTGTTAATAGAACTACAGCCGAACCAGACCCACTCAGCCGGCATGTCCTTGGCGTGGCCAGTGCAGCCAGACCCCTAGGTCTGCCCTTCACTCCTGTCCCAGCCAGCTCCAGACTTAATCCCTCCAGCTCCCTCCTCTCTGTTCAGCTCCTTTCCCGGGCCAGGAGGTCACCTGATCCCTTTGTCTGCCAACACTATCAGTGTGGCACCTTGCAGAGGGCGGGCCCCAGGCCATCAGTTGCCCAGGAGACAGGTGCCCGGCATTAGGTGCACTGGCCCTTTGCCTTGCAGCAATCACAACACCCTTTATCAACCCACGGGAGATACTTAAGCAACTGCATTAGGCGGACACTGACTGGCACCAACCAGTGGCTTCAGAGCCAACATTAAGACGAAAAGTCCCAGTTTCGTCCACAGGGTAGATGATGCGGGCAATGGCGATGCAGGGTCGCTGGTGGGAGGCCCTGGCTGGAGGAAGCTGGGGGGACTGCCAGCGGAGCCTGGCAGAGTTCAGAGCTGAGGCGGGCGGGGTGTTGCGTTTCATGGGGCGGGGGATCCCGGGCTGGAGGAGCTGGGTGGGGACTGCAGGGGGCTGGAGGAGTCGGAGCTGGGGGTGAGGGGGCCGGGCGGGCTGCAGGGGTGGGCTCTGTGCCTGCTGGGGGTCCCATGTGGCATTTGCAGGGGGACCTGCCACTGCTGCTGGAGAAGAGAAAAAGGCCCCGATTCTGTGTGGATCGGAAGCAGCGCAGGGGAACTGGCTGGTGTGGAGCCAGCCTGGTTTGCTCAGATCCTCGTTAACTCCAGGCACAGTGCTAACGAGTGTGGAGGGTGGGGTGGAGGGTGCTGCCCCCGTTCCCCCAAGGAGCTGGGCTGTGGAGGAGGGGCAGCCTGGAGAGAAAAGCTCCCTGGGGCTGGCTGGCGGGGGGGAGGGGAATTGTCACAGCTTCCTCACCCCACCCTGAGCAGCCAGCCCCCCCCCCCCCCCCAGCCTTCACCCAAGCCCTGAATTGCTGCTTTGTGTCTCTTGTGCGAGGGCTGGCACCACTCCCTTGGCTGTGCTGGGGGGCGGGTCACACATTGCAGGCAGCATCTTGGGGCTGCAGCTTCCTGGGTAGGGGGGATCTGCATTGAGGGGGGCTGTTGAAGGGCACAATGTTTAGCCCAGGCTGGTTTGAAGCCCTGGCTCCGCGGGCGCAGTTCAGTTCACAGGCGTGGCAGTTGGCAGCACCCTGCGGTGCAGGCTGCCTCAACGCTCATCAAGCTGGTGAGGCAGCTGCATAGGGAATAATGATCCACGTACCTGCCTGCAGGACACCTGGGTTCCCTGCAGGACACCTGGGTTCCCTCCCTGGTGCTGGTGGCTGCCTGCCGTGAATGAGTCTGTGTCAATGCACCTGACAGCCAGAGCTGGAGCATGGGGCCCTGGGAGGCAGTGTCCTGAGCCCGGCTCCTCGCTCAGACAGCAGCTCGGGGGGGGGGGGGGGCAAGTGGTGCTCTGATTGCTGTCTGTCCTGAAATCTCTCCATGTCGTGGGAAGTTCGTTTTGCTCACGGCCTCTCCCTGTGGGGCGCTCAGCGCTTGCCCCCCTCGCTGAGCGAGCGGCCCTCTGGGTTGGGAGGCTCAGTCCCACCCCCTGCCACCTGCACCAGCTTTCCCTGGCGATTGCCATGGTGTGTGGGGGAGATGGGGCAGCAGGAGTGGCTTGTAGCCATGCACGTATGTGCACAAACAGTGCACACAGACCTAGGCATGCACACGAGCCCTTGGATGTGTTCCCGGGTTGTTCCTGTGGAGGGGGCGGGGCAGCCCCATGCCCGCTGGCCTGCAGCAAACTCAGTCAGAAGCACCTTCCTGGGCTCTGGGTTTGAACCTCCCTGGGGCTGCCTGCAGCACCCTGTTGGGGGGCCCTGTGTCTGCTGACATTTGGGAGCCCCCCCATAGCCAGGGCACCTGTGGCTCGGCTTGGCCGGCGGCTCAAAGCGGTTTGGTGGGGTGATGCCAATGGAGTTGGAGTGTTTCCCAGTGTGGTGCCCTGTGGGGGCAGGGCTAGATTCCCCCACCTCCACACACCCTCCCCAGACCCCCTCAGGCCCATCAAACACCCCTCATCAGCTTGGGCTCAGCCGGGAGCCTGGTCGCGCCCTGCCCTGGCATTGGCACGCATGAGCAGCTCTGGCTGGTGGTGCTAACTCAGCGTTTCAGGACCGCTGTGCTCTGGACAGCTCCTGTGATCTCCCTGCCTGGGGAGTGAGCCTGGGCTCCTGGGACCTGCCAAAGCCCAGTACAGGACAGCCTGGAGCTGCGGGGTGGCCAGATAGGACCCCTGATCTCGGTCGCTGTGTGTCTGGGCGGCGCCCGGCCCGACGGGGCCCCGATCTCAGTCGCTGTGTGTCTGGGCGGCGCCCGGCCCGATGGGGCCCCGATCTCAGTCGCTGTGTGTCTGGGCGGCGCCCGGCCCGATGGGGCCCCGATCTCAGTCGCTGTGTGTCTGGGCGGCGCCCTGCCCGATGGGGCCCCGGCCTCAGTCGCTGTGTGTCTGGGCGGTGCGCGGCCCGACGGGGCCCCGGTCTCGGTGTCTAGATGCTGCTGTAATGTAAATACGTCTGGCAGACCCGGGAATTGACCCAGGTGTCCTGGGTCTCAGTCCTTGTCTAGAATAGACCACGTAGCCACAAGCTCACCATTATCTGTGGATCCACTGAGGCAGTGCAGGCCGGGTGGATCCCTGGCTAGTGGCTCTGCTGAGCTCTGTGCTGTTGGCCGTTCCAGTGCAGCAGAAATGCCCTGAGACCCTCACGCAGACGGGGGCTGGGGCTGGAGTTTCCAAGGGAGCCTGAGGAGGAGTTTTGGGTGCCAGATCCTGCTGCCCCTGGTAGCTTTGGCAGCCTTCATCCAGAGCCTTCAAAGCTGGATCAGCCCGTTGTCCCCATGGCGAGGTTAAGTGACTCGCCTACAAGCACAGATGAAGTCGTTGGCAGAGCATGGAAGAACCCAGGAGTCCTGATCTCCGTGTCCCCTGCTTGTGCTGCCCCAGGCAGAGAACTAAGCTGGTGAAGCTGGTCGCCTCTGTGGGCATGTGTGACGGAGCAGGGAGCGGGGTGGATTTGACCTGGGAAACTTTTACCATCTGGTTAAGAGTCCCGGTGAATCGCAGGAAGAGGGGTGCAGGGCCCTGACTCCCCCACACTCCATGACAAAGGGGTCCCAGGGTGCAGAGGGGGTGGGTGAGGGACCTTGGGGTGCGGAGGGGGTGGCTGAGAGTCCCAGGGAATCACAGGAAGAGGGGTGCAGGGCCCTGACTCCCCCACACTCTGTGACAGAGGGGTCCCAGGGTGCAGAGGAGGTGGGTGAGGGACTTGGGGTGCGGAGGGGGCAGGTGAGAGGCCCCAGGGAACCGCAGGAAGAGGGGTGCAGGGCCCTGACTCCCCCACTCTCCGTGACAGAGGGGTCCCAGGGTGCAGAGGGGGTGGGTGAGGGACCTTGGGGTGCGGAGGGGGTAGGTGAGAGGCCCCAGGGAACCACAGGAAGAGGGGTGCAGGGCCCCGACTCCCCCACACTCCATGACAGAGTGCGTTTGGCTTGTTGGGTGATTCTTCTTCAGATGATCAGACTTGTTTTCAAAGCCATCAGCGTTGTTTAATTCCAACTTCCAGGAGCAAACGTGGCTCCCGCAGTGGGTTTGTCTTTGGATTCCTCCTCTCGCGCTCGGCCCTCCCAACAGATGTCAGGGGGAACACAGCCCGCCGGCTCTCCTGACTGGGCACATGGGGCCAGCGTTGTTGTACCCCTGGTAGCCTCTCAGTTCTCCTAGCTTTGGGGCTCTGGCTCTCTGCCCTTCCTCCAGCCCGGTGTCTGCCTCTGCACCCTAGGCTGCTGCTCCTGCCAAACGTCCTCCCAGCGCATCTGGCTCCAGCCAGCCAATAACTGCTCCTGGCAGCAGATTTTCCTTCCACGTTAAGAGCTGATGCAGAAGACATCATGCCAGCTCCTGCCTTTCCTGGGGAGCAGCTGCGTGCTAATGCTATTAAAAGCCTGCAGGCCGCTGTCCTTCTGCGTGGAAATACCTCTGGATCATGGGGAAATGCTGCGTGCTGCCCCGAACGGGAAAATACTGGGCAAGCCACCAGCTTGGGGGAGAGTGCAGGGCAGAGCTGCTGCCTTCCCCCCAAGAGGGACCCTCGGCTGGCTGGGTACCAGGTGGGAAGCTGGGCAGTGCATCTTAACCTTGTTCTTACTTAGAGATCCTTTGCATGAGCCCCTCTCTGGAGTCGGCAGGGTCTTTGACACAGGAGATGAGATTGTAGATATTCCAGCGACACCTAGAGACCCTGATTGAGATGGGGGTTGGGGGGCCTGCTGTGCCTGGTGCTGCAGAGACAGCAAGAGATGGACCCCACCCCAAAGAGCTCAGAGTCCGAAGAGACAGAGTGGAAGGGGAAACTGAGGCACAGAGCACTGCCAGAGCCTGGAGTAGGCAAACAACCCTTTTTCTGTTGGGCTGGAAAGGCCTGATGGGGGATCCTCTCAGAGCTGGGGTGGGAGCCATGCTGTCTCTGGGCCTCTGGCAGGCGGCAACACATCTGCACCATGCTGCGGCGTCTCGGCCTTGCCCAGCCCTGGGCTCCAGGCTGGCACGTCCCTCCTGGGCTGATGTAGCCGCCCTCACATGCTTTGCAGCCAGCTGCCTTGTGAACGCCAGGGCCAGACTCTCCCAGCCCAGCCGCCTGCAGGAGCCCGGTTTAGTCAAAGCAGCTGAACAACGAGCAGGCGTTTCCCTAGCACTGACTGGGCTGTGAAGCAGGAGGCCTCCTGGCCGTTGTTCACACAGCATCGGTTGGCCCAGGTGTCCCTTCCCCTGGGTCTCGTGCAGCGTCCGCACTAGAGCGGAGATCTGCCTGGCAGCCCTGGGCTCTGTTGGGACAGAGGGTCTCCCAAGTGTGGGGTGCGAGCCCCACACCCTCCCCTGCCCTCCTGCAGTAGTTACTCGTGTCACGGGGTGGGGTGGGGGTTGCATGTAACGAGCACATGCAGCCTCATTGCCTGTTTTGTGATTAACCTTGAGTTCGAATGGCGCCAGTTTGCAGCTGCTGCCATGGGGCCGGCAGAGACAGCCCCTGGCCCTTCACTGTGCTTCAACGCCCAGATACGCCTGTGTTAGAAGCAGTGAATGAGGCGTGTCCCAGGCAAACAGCCCCTGTTATGTAGAGCCTCTCCAAGGCGCTGTCCCCGGGGTCTGTGGGAACGGGGTCTGATGCTGGCCGGTGACGCCTGAGATGGGGCAGTTGTGCTGTCCAGCCCCTTGGGGCAGGAGTGTCCGGTGAGGGTGGGGCCTGTCATGCTGGGGCTCAGTCTGGACCTTGCGCTGGTGCTAATTCAGAGCTCTGAGCATCTCCCTTTGCCAGCGTCATGTGAGGAGACGTGTGTGCAGCTCCCTCCTTTGAGTGCCATGTCTGTGCCTCAGTTTCCCCTTGGTCTGTTGACAGACGGAGCTCCTTGGCACTGTCACTCTCTATGCAGTGCCTGGGAGGAGCAGGCCCCTGCCTCTCTCCCCTCGCTGTCCATGGCTGCCTCTAGGGAGGGCCTGGAGCTAGCGGGACCCTGCAGTGACAAGCCTGGACCAATGCCATGCTCCAGCCCAACGAACAGCTCTGTCTGTCCCTGTGCCCGGCACTCCTGCCCCTCTGCAGCACTGGCACTGATGGCCCGATGGAGATACACGCCCCCCCAGTGATTGCTGGGCTGCAGTGCCCTGGGAGCCTCGCTGATTGGCACGATGCTCCCGGGGGTCTCCTGCCCCCCTCCAGGGCATGTCCTGTCTGTCCACATGAGCCTAGTTAGCCACGGCTGCCTCAAATGATCCCACAGTCAGCTGGGCTGGCAGGCTGGGGCCATGTGGGAAATGCTTCTTCTCCTGTGGGCCCCGCTCGTGGCCTGGTGCTCCAGCACGGTGTCCGGAGCAGAGCCCCTTTCCTCCGCTGGTCAGCTCAGTCTGCTTCCTTCGTTTGGTTCCCCTTCTTGCTTCAAAGGCCTTGTGCACAACTTTCACATGGATTGTGTCCCTGTGCGTTGCCCAGCACGGGAATGGCCTTAGCCCGTCTCTGAGGGGGCCAGCACTGGATGCTTAGGGGCTGTGCGTCAGACCCAGGTGGGACCCATTCGGCACTGTCATTTCACAGCCCTGGCCAGGGCTCCCTGGCTGAATGGGGCAGGAGGGGAAGCAGTGGCACTGGTGTGTGGAAGTGGGACTGTTTTTAATGTTTCCTCTGAATACTGTGGGGGGGGCCTCAGTTTCTGGCCGACACTCTGTCTCTTGGGAACTAGTGGCCAGGCCCTTCCCCCCTGCCAGGGGATGCGAAGGGTGTGGGAGAACAAAGAGATCAGACGACCTCCTGGCCCAGGAAAGAGACACAGCCAGAGAGGAGGGGCTGGAGGGGGTTGGGCAGTTTTGGAAGCTGGCTGGGAAATGGAGGGGAGCCCCGATGGGGCTCAGGCCTCCCAGTGGGGTGGTGGCCTCTGGGGCCCAGATGTACCTAACTAAGGGGGGTCCAGTTGTCTGTACTGGCAAGACCTGTTTTGGACTGTGTTCCTGTCATCTAAATAAACCTCTGTGTTACTGGCTAGCTGAGAGTCACGTTTGACTGCAAAGTGGGGGCGCAGGACCCTGTGGCTTCCCAGGACCCCGCTGGGGTGGACTCACTGTGGGAAGCGCACGGAGGGGCAGAGGATGCTGAATGCTCCAAGGAGAGACCCGGGAGGTGAAGCCGTGTGAGCTTCTTGCCCTGGAGACTGTCTGCTCCAAGGGAGAAGAGGCTCCCCAAAGTCCTGCCTGGCTTTGCGGGGAGCAGTTCCAGAGCATCGCCCGGGGACTCTGTGACAACTGGGTGGGGAACTGACTTGCCCAGAGTGCCCCCGCAGAGCAGTGCCCAGTCCGGTGTCACCCCTCAGCGGGGTCCCTTGATGTGGCCCCAGTGTAGACCACAGCCTCTTCTCCAGGCACCTGCTGCTCGCCCCCATTGCTCATGCAGCAAACGTGTCCCATGTGTGCCCCTGCGAATGGCCAAAGCCGAGCTCCCAAGTGCACAGAGTCGCATTTTGGGCCTGAATGCAGCCGGCTCGTCCTGGGCAGCTTTGCCTGTTTCTCCGGCCCCGGCTGGCTTGTGTCAAGCAGAACCGCCTCGGTATTACGCAGTCGGTGCTTGTGTGGCAGGGTAATTAATGTCACCCCTGGCAAGGCAGTCATTGCTTTACAGTAATTGGCTAATCGCTAGGCACTCAGTGGAGTTCCTTGCAAAGTCATTACTCAGGATGAAGTAATGCTGCTGATGTGGCTGGAACAGGCTGTGCCACCCGTGTGCTCGTGAACGCCGCTCAGTCCTTAGCTCTTGGGACAGATTCTCAGCTGCCTTGTGCAGTCATTCACACTAGTGCAAGCAGCACGCCCCCTCTGCACTAGTGCAAACAAGGGGAGGGAAGTGGGGGGTCTGGCCCCACTTTTTCTATAGCATCCTTCACCCCAAACTAGAGTGGTGAAGCGTGTTGTCCACGACTGACATGCAGCCCCTGCTGGACTAGGATAGAGCAGCTGTTTCACATGAGGCAATGTGGTCTAGTGGGGAGGGCACTGGGCTGGGAATTAGGAGACTGGTCTGCTGCTGGGCACCCCTAGGTGACCTCTCTCGACCCTTTGGGGCAGGGTCTGGTTCTCCCTGTGTCAGAACAGCCAGACTGGGTCAGACCAAAGGTCCATCCAGCCCAGTGTCCTGTCTGCTGACAGTGGCCAATGCCAGGTGCCCCAGAGGGAATGAACAGAACAGGAAATCATCAAATGACCCATCCCATGTCACCCATTTCCAGCTGCTGGCAAACAGAGGCCGGGGACACCTTCTCTGTCCATCCTGGCTAATAGCCACTGATGGACCTGTCCTCTGTGAACTTACCTAGTTCCTTTTTGAACCCTGTTATAGTCTTGGCTTTTACAACATCCTCTGGCAAGGAGTTCCACAGGTTGACTGTACAGTGTGTGAAAAAACACTTCCTTTTGTTTGTTTTTAACCTGCTGCCTTTTAATTTCATTTGGTGACGCCTAGTTCTTGTGTTATGAGAAGGAGTAAATAACACTTCCCTATTCACTTTCTCCACACCACTCATGATTTTGTAGACCTCAATCATATCCCCCCTTACTTGTCTCTTTTCCAAGCTGAACAGTATCGCTCTTCTTAATCTCTCCTCATATGGGACCCGTTTCATACCTCTAATCATTTTTGTTGCCCTTTTCTGAACCTTTTCCAAGTCCAATATATCTTTTTTGAGATGGGGTGACCACATCTGCACACAGTATTCAAGGTGTGGGCGTACCATGGATTTATACAGAAGCAATGTGATATTTTCTGGCTTATTATCTATCCCTTTCTTATTATTCCCAACATTCTGTTCACTTTTTTGACTGTGCTGCATATTGAGTGGATGTTTTCAGAGAACTATCCACAGTGACTCCAAGATCTTTCTCTAGTGTTAACAGCTAATTTAGACCCCATCATTTTATAGGTATAGTTGGGATGATGTTTTCCACTGCGCATTACTTTGCATTTATCAACAGTGAATTTCATCTGCCAATTTGTTGCCCAGTCACCCAGTTCTGAGAGATCCTTTTATAGCTCTTCGCAGGCTGCCTGGAACTTAACTGTCTTGAGTAATTTTGTATCATCTGCAAATGTTGCCATCTCACTGTTTACCCATTTTTCCAGATCATTTATGAATATGTTGACTAGGACTGGGCCCAGTACAGACCCCTGGGGGACACCGCTATTTACCTCTCTCCATTCTGAAAACTGACCAGTTATTCCTACCCTTTGTTTCCTGTCTTTTAACCAGTTTCCGATCCACGAGAGAACCTTCCCTCCTATCCCATGACAGCTTACTTTGCTAAAGAGCCTTTGTTGAGGGACCTTGTCAAAGGTTTTCTGAAAATCTAAGTACACTATATCCACTGGATCCCCCTTGTCCACCTGCTTGTTGACCCCCTCAAAGAATTCTAGTAGATTGGCGAGGCATGATTTCCCTTTGCTAAAACCATGTTAACTCTTCCCCAACAAATTATGTTCATCTATATGTCTGACAATATTGTTCTTTATTATACCTTTAACCAGTTTGGCCAGTACTGAAGTCGGGCTTACCAACCTGTAATTGCTGGGCTCACCTCTGGAGCGCTTTTTAAAAATTGGCGTCACATTACCTATCCACCAGTCATCTGGTACAGAAGCTGATTTAAATGACAGGTTACAGACGACAGTTAGTAGTTCTGCAATTTGACATTTGAGTTCCTTCAGAACTCTTGGGTGATAGCTGTCATGGAGTCCCTGGGTGATGCTCTGGAGCTGCTCCCTACAAAGCCAGTCAGGACTCTGGTGAAGTCTCCTCTCTGTGAGCAGATTGTCTCCAGGGCAAGCAGCTTACACGGATTCACCTTCCTGGGTCTGACCTTGGAGCATTCAGCATCCTCTGCCCCTTCATGCACTTCCCATAGCGAGTCCGCTCTTGCGGGGTCCTGGGGAAACCAGAGGGTCCTGCACCCACACTTCGCAGTCAGACATGACTCTCAGCCAGCCAGTAAAACAGAGGTTTATTAGATGACAGGAACACGCTCTAAAACAGAGCTTTTAGGTACAGAGAACAGGACCCCTCGGCCGGGTCCATTCTGGGGGGCAGTGAGGCAGACCCATCCCAGCCAGCTCCCAAACTGCAAAACCCCCTCCAGCCCCTCCTCCTCTGGCCTTTGTCTCTTTCCTGGGCCAGGAGGTCACCTGATCTCTTTGTTCACCTTTAGCCATCCCCTTGCAGGGAGGAAGGGCCCAGGACATTTGTTGCCAGGAGACAGAGGGTCAGTGATTTATACACACTGGCCTTTATCCCACCTCCTAGAGACTTAAGAAATGCACTGGGGAAACTGAGGCCCCCACACAGTATTAGGGGAAACATTAAGAACTTTGTCACAATACCATCTGGTCCTGGTGACTTATTACTGTTTAGTTTATCACTTTGTTCCAAAACCTTCTCTAATGACACCTCAATCTGGGACAGTTCCTCAGATCTGTCACCTAAACAGAATGGCTCAGGTGTGGGAATCTCCCTCACATCTTCTGCAGTGAAGACCAATGCAGAGAATTCGTTTAGTTTCTCCGCAATGGCCTTATCGCCCTTGAGTGCTCCTTTAGCATCTCAATCATCCAGTGGCCCCACTGGTTGTTTAGCTGCTTCCTGCTTCTGATGTACTTAAAATGATTTTTGCTATTACTTTTTGAGTCTTTGACTAGTGGTTCTTCAAATTCTTTTTTGGCGTTCTGTGACAAAGTGGGACTGTTCTTAATGTTTCCTCTGAATACTGTAGGGGTGCCTAGGAGGTGAAGCCATGTGAGCTTCTTGCCCTGCAGACAGTCTGCTCCAAGGAAGAGGAGGCTCCCCAAAGTCCTGCCTGGCTTTGTGGGGATCAGTTCCAGAGCATCGCCCGGGGACTCCCTGACATACATGACATACAGTGTCTGGCACAGTGGGGCCTGGGCCATGCCTGGGTCTCCTGGGTGCTTCCACTGTACAGCTAATTAATACCACTGATGCTATTTCCCTGGTTTGGGGCTCGGTGCAGAGGTGCTGGGTGAGATTCTCTGCCCTGTGCTACACAGGAGGTCGGACTGGAGGGTCTCACGCTCTGTTCTGCCCGTGTCAATTTGTGACTCCAGGAGCATGGAGCTTGCTGAGGTTCCCACCAGGCTGCTGCAGCAGGGGTACCTATGGGTGCAGGGCTGCGACCCTAGAGGCCCCTTCCAGTCCCATGTTCCTATGGAACAGTCTCTGGACACAGGCTGCCTCCCGTCCGCAACATACTTTCAACAGCTTTCAGCATTTCTTACCCCTTTGTAAACGATCTGTGCATGGGTCCCTGACGACAAGTTCCTCCCGCCCCCGCAACAGCAGAACAGTTCCCGTGTGCTGAGGAGTGCCCCAAAGCAAATATCTCCTTGGTGCCGGAGCTGCTGCTCATCTGAGGCTGCCCAGGATTTGGGGGGGTTAGAGCTTTGGGGGGCTTTCTGGAAGAAAGGAGCATTTCTGTGGCAAGGTTTACGTCTTCCTGGATATTTTGGTTGATGGCTGAAAGGAAAGCAAATGATGGGAAAAGTTCCATTCTGTTTGAACGGAATCCTTTTGTTTCACACTATTAGGAAGAAATGGGGGAGGAGGAAGGAGAAGAAAACAAAACAAACCTCCTCTACCCCCTCCTCATTGAATTTTTCTGGTTTCAATAAAATCTCAGTTTTTGGTTTGGGGATTTTCATCCAATAAAGACAAAAAAAATTGAAATTTTGAGGGGAAAAACCATTCCCCCCCCTGAAATTTCCCACAATGAAAAATTCCTTTTTGGCCCCGTCCCAGCTGAGACACTGGATTGTGGACCACCGAGAGTCTTTCGTTCTCTGCAGCTGCCCCCCCGCCTCACGGTGAGTTGTCACGGAGACACTTAGCAGGCAGCAGACTCTCCAAGACATCTCTCTCCTAGCAGCTGAATTCTCAGCAACCCCTTGTCTCTGCACATCTCTTTGCCACGTTGTCGCCTCACATTGCAGGCTCCTGTCACACCCCGGCCTGGCACTTGGCATGAAGGGAAGTGACAGGAAATGGCCTGCCAGGATGTGGCACCCTGGGACATGTCAACTGGGATATGGGTAATTTTTTTTTTTTTTTTCTGTATGCAAAGCGCTGCTAAGCAGGGCTGTGTTGGGAGCATGTAATACAGACATTGGGCGGGGGGGGGACCTGCTGGGCTGAATCAGACCAGGGCTACAATAATTGCTACGGTAGTCACACTGGGGGCAGCTCCCCCCTCTCAGAGCAGTGGGCTCGGGCTCTCTGCAGACCCAGTCAGCGTCGTCGTGTCAGTTACATTTGGGGCAGCTCCCCCCTCTCAGAGCAGTGGGCTCAGGCTCTCTACAGACCCAGGCAGTGTCGCCGTGTCAGTTACATTTGGGGCAGTTCCTCCCTCTCAGAGCAGTGGGCTCAGGCTCTCTGCAGACCCAGTCAGCGTCGCTGTGTCAGTTACATTTGGGGCAGCTGCCCCCTCTCAGAGCAGTGGGCTCAGGCTCTCTGCAGACCCAGGCAGTGTCTCTGCATTAGTGACGCTCAGTTCGTGTTTTTCAGTCTCACAATCTCAAGCACTAGGGACTGACATTTTAGGAGGGGAGCTGCAACCGTGCGCTGATGATGTGACTCCAGGCACGAGGTGTCTCGTGCCTGGGCTTTGATGCCAGTCGGGAGACAGTTATCCAATAGAGGGGCCCTGGCTGCAGCTCGCCTGCAGGGAAAATCCGCATGAGCAATCACACGGCAGCTGCCTGACTCCTCTTCCAACCCTGCTGCCATGCGCAGGGGTGAACGTTCCTGGCTCTCCCACATTGATGAATGCAGCAGCGGGTTCATCTCTGTGGCCTGGCTGCCAACAGCCTAGATGAGAGAGGGCCTGTGTGTAGCTCCGTCCTGCATTTATTTCCCATCCATTGGCTGCTGCTAATCAATACTCCTGTCCCGATAACATGACGAGCTGCTGTTGCAGGGCGCTCGTGCTGCAGAAGCAAGCGCTTCATGCCAAGTGCGGGCAGACGGGGAGGGGGTTTAAGGGGATAATTACTGCAACCCGTGTGCCCCGTTCTCCTGCGGAAGTGGGCAGAACCAGTGGGCTGAGCTCAAAGTGCCCTCCCTGGCCCTGGGTCAGACAGAGCCTGGCTCTGGCCGGGTGTTCGTACTGCAAAGCTCAGTCTATGTGCTGCACTGGCTCAGGTTGCCCCAGTGGCCCCAGGTGAGCGTCCCCTCGCAGCATCCCCAGAGCCCACAGGCCAGGTTTTCAGGGGCTGGCACCTACCCCTAGAGCTCAGCTCCCAGTCAGTAAAATGGCCAGGTTTCCCGAGAGGGAAAACTGGCCTCTGCTTGGGAGCTGAACTCTTGAAAACCTGGCGTCCTGGGTCCCAGCTGTCCTGCCTCCTCAGGGCCAAGTGGGCTGCGCAGGACCATTCCCCAGAGGAGTCGGTCCAGTGGTGGGCGAACTCCTGACCTGCGACCTGAATCTGGTGGGGGAAAGCTCACGGATTGTGAGACACACACACTGGCCTGACGTCCTGCGTGGTGCAGCCCGTGCTGTTCCCAGGGGTTCCAGCCGACTTCTTGTGCTTGGGCGACACCGTGGCCTGGCACAGGAGCAGGTAGCGGCAACCCATCCCAGCCCACGGCAGGGACTTGCCCGCATTATTGGCAGGTGTCACAGCCAGAAACGAGTCCCCTTGTTGTCCCTTCTCAGCCGCCCCTGCAGCGGGGGGGCGCAGGGCCTTTTGGTGTCTGTTCATCTGGCGCGGGTGAAGGAACTGCTTCCTCCTCTGCTGGAGTTCACCCAGCGCTCTCAGAGTCTCTACCTGTGGCTGCCAAGGAACCAGAATAATTCCCAGCCCGTTGGGAGGAGGCCTGGCACCACAGCCCCTCTGGCTGCAGCTGCAGTAGCAGCGAGCATCACTCAGGGCGCGTCTGTGCTGCAAAGGGAAGCTGGGGCAGTGAGTCTCAGAGCCTGGGTCGATTGACTCGGACTTGCAGGGCGGAAAGCAGCCGTGTAGACAGTGCTGCTTGGGCTGGAGCCTGGCCTCCGAGATTCAGAGCCCCGCCGGCTACCATTAGCCCTGCGGCCGAGCCATCTGCTCTGGGCTGAGGGCTGCACAGACGCACCCTGAGCATGCGGGGAGGGTAGGAGACATCAGCTGGGACCGTGCCCTCAGAGGGCGCGAGGCTGCCGTGGAGCAGCGGGAGGCTGTAGGAGGAGGCGCTGTGCCATGGACAGTCGCCTTCCCCGCCTCGTCCGGAGAGCAGCGAGTGCAATGAGCCATAGGCAGTCGTGCGTGCCGCCTGCTAGATCCTAACTGCTCCTTGGGTCCCGGTGCAGCTAGGATGGGGCACGGGTGGTAAGACAGGAGCTGTCCCAGAGACCAGAAAGGCCCGACAGGCTGCAGGACTCACGTACTGGGGGCCGGTCCTCCCTGCTGTGCTGTGGAGGAATTTCCAGCGCTGCGCAGAGGCTGGGGCCTGGGCAGAGGGCGACGAGCTGCTCCCCGTGAACCTGGAGCTGGGTGCTGGAAATCACTGTCTAGCATCTCCAGCTGGTTTCAGACATTCGTGTGCTGGGAACCCCCCGACGGGGGTTAAAAGGGAATCACCAGGGCCAACTGTCAGTGGACATGGCCCCCTGAGAACCCTCCCCCCATGGAGCTGTCAGTCAGGCCCCACTCCACAGCACAGGGGGCAGCTCAGGGACATGGCCCCTAGGGCCCTGATTCAGTCTGGGGGACTTCAGCACCTTCTTAAAATGTTTGGTCCAGATTCAGAGTCTACAGGTCTTCTCAGCTTCCCAGTGCCTCTGGTGAGGACAGAGCTGGAGTTACAGCAGCCCTGGGGCTGCTCCGCTTTACATTGCCAGTTCCAGAGACGAAGCACCAAGGATGGGCTTAAAGCCTCTTAAATCTGCCCTAAGTGCAAGATGGGGAGGGTTGTGAATGGGGGCTGTTGTGTTCTGTTCTGGAGGGGTGGTTGGGTGAGCTGGCCCTGCCTGGAGCTCAGGGCACAGGGAGCTTGCAGGCTTTGGCATGAGGACCAGGGAGCACTGGCTACCTAGGCTGTGGGATGGCTGTTGTCAGGATGAGACGGGCATGGGGGAACCCCTGTCCAAGCACGTCTGGATTCAGGGACTTCTGGGGCCCAGGTGCTGATTCTTGCTGCATGGCAAATCGAATTGTCGATAGTGCCACAGTGGGGGCCAATGGGCTGTAATGTCTGGAGCAGGGCTCCTGGGTTCTGCTCCCAGCTCTGGGAGAGGAGTGGGGTCCAGCGGCTAGAGCAGGATGAGGCCTGGAGTCCGTGCTGACTGCTGGGTTCTGCTCCCAGCTCTGGGAGGCGGATCTTGGTGTAGATGGCATGTGGTGCCCTGTTTGCTGTGTGAAGAACGCCATTCAGCCAGCTTGGGACCTGTCTTGTGTCCCTAGGGTGCGCGCGCGCACACACACGGCTCGGGAAGAATTGGTGCCACTTTCCTCTCCACGTCATCACCGACCTGCCAGCGCTTCCCCTGAGCCTCAGCCCGCACACTGGGCAGTGAGGCTCGGTGGGCATGGGCGATATTTTCCTGTTTCCCATGTTGGTTAATACCTTCTGCAAGACACGGCGGCTTCTCCAGTCGGAGGAATTGTGTCATGCGTCAGCACCAACGAGAACGGGCATGGCCCTGTTCTCCAGCGCCCGGGCGATGACAGGCAGAGCACTATCGGCATTAAGTCTTTCCTGACAAGTACATCTGATAATCATGCATCATATTAATTCACCTGTCATAGCAGTAAGTGAATATTGCTATTCAGATCTGCCTCCTTCCTAAACGGCCATTACCCGGAGATACGGCTCCCTGGCTCGACAGGCTGAGGAGAGATTGCGGGCAGGAGTCGGGCAAAGTTATTTCTGCAGGGGTTGCTGTACGCACACACAATGCGTGTGCGCAAACACGCCCCAGCCCCTCCCCTCCCTGCCCGACACAGCTCATCACCTGTCTGGAGAGAGAACAGGAAGGAGGAGTAACTTGGTGGGAGGCTGCTGCAGGCAGCCGCTTGCCCTTGGGTTCTGTTCCTGCTCAGTCCTGCGTAACAGTCCTTAAATTGCAGGCGTAACTTCTAATTATTTCTCTACTGTGGCAGCAACCGGAGGCTTCGGCCCAGCGGTTCCGGGTCCTAGACAATCACAGGACAACAAGCCTGCTTTGAATTGAAGTAGGTGTGTCCACCCGGGGGTTCACCGCTGGATTTGTGCAGACTGGGCCTTGTCTGCCCAGCTGTGATCCCGTCCTCGAGGAGAAAACGCTGATCCCAGGCAGAACTGCACAACGTGGTGCCTGACTCCGGACCCATCTGTCTGCAGGAGCTGATGGTGCAGCCCGATGTGAGGTGACGCCCCAGGGGAAGGGGCTATAAATAGGGGAAGGTTTGGTGGGGTAGAGAACAGAGAGGCCCTGGGTTGAAATCTCACTTTTTCCCCAAAGGTTCATTGTGAAATCCACCCTGCCCTTGTTCGTGCGCTGAAACTGCGGCCTGGCCCTTGTGACAGTTCAGACGGCAGCTCGAAGCGAAGGGATCCCCGGCAAGAACACGCTGTCTCCTTTGCTGGTGTCTGCAGCAGCCCTGGCTGGAGAAGGGGACAGCCAGGGTTAGGGCTCAAAGCACCACTGTGGCAGGGCCCATTGTTCGCTGATGGTCGCACCTCGAAGCCCTGGCTTCCTCCCTGCACGGACAGGCGGACAGACAGCTCTGCCCCAGCGCTCACAGACAAAGCAAAGTGGGCTCTGCCCCACTTGAACCTGGATCTCCTGTGCCCTAGCCTAGTGCTTTAATCATCCGGCCTCCTGACCGGTCTCATGGGAGGTTTGCCCTGACTTCAGCAAGCAGGGACGGTGCCGAGAGCCAGGAAAGCTGGATTTGCATCGGTCAGGCTTAGCCCAGGGCTAAACTCCATTGATGCCCGACATGGCTTTCCTTGTCCCAGGTGCATGGCTGTCGACTGGGGAAAGCAGGGGCCAATTCCCAGCCTGGACAAGGTCTAAGAGGCATCGTTATCCGTGTGCTGCCGCCAGAGGCAGGGCCTGGGCAGTCCCTCTGCTCCCGTCTTTGGGTGTTGCTGCAAGAATTCTCCAGTTAGCTCCCCTGCAATGACCCAGGGATTCGGTATATTAAGGGAGTGTGTTACCCCACCACCCATTAATTTCTATCCATTGGGCTGGAGATTTGAGAGCAGTTTTATCCTGCGCTGTGTCCAATCAGTCTCTTCCCATGTGAACCATGATGTTAAAACCACTGCATGCCAAGTAAAGTATCGTCCCCGGCTCATTACAGGCACCGGGTCATTTATCTCTGCCTGGCCCAGTGCAGTGGCAGCTGGGAGAGACGAGTTTGCTGTTGATTTTCATAATTAACAATTATGAATTGCCCAGGAAATGTAAAACGACCCAGCGCAGAAATGTTGGCTTGTGGCATGAATAAATCAGGCAGGCGGAGAAGGAAGGGGCATCTCTTGGTGTACACGCCTCTCTTTCCACAAGCTGAACGGGGAATCACAACTGCTGGCCCAGCGGGGCCTGGTGTGGGGCTCAGTTGCAGCCATGGGCTAAGAAAATGTGCTGGGATCGGCCTGGAGCCCTGAACAGGGAGATGGGGGGCCGGGTGAGGAGCCTAGAGACGAGGGGGGAGCAGAGGTTTGCAGATTGTCTCAAAGCAGGGGCCATCCAGCCTAGTCTGTGCTCTCTGGCTGCTGAGAAAAGTGCATGGGGTAACCTGAGCTGAGTGGTCAGCCAGCACTCCGGGACTCCGACCTGTCCTGTCGTTTGAACGCTCACTGGGGTAACTGAATATTCTCCTTCCTATGAAACTCCGCGGCTCTGCTGGTGCCCGCTGAGCAGGGACTGGCATTGGAGGCCCTTCCTGCAGGGTGCTCCGCCCAGGATGGGGGAGGTTCTGGCCTTTCCATGGGGAACAGTGAGCATATTTGCATGTGCCTAAGGGATTAAGGAGCCTGACTGTGTGGGACTTAGACTCTGAAGGTGCTTTGGAAAATTGTGCCCAGTGAGAGCCTCCAATGTCGTTCTGCATGAGCAGGGGACACGGGGCTGATCTGAGGCTGCAACTTGCCCAGAGCTGGCCCTGTGCCAGGTTCTTTGTCCTTGATCTCACTGCATGGGAAGGAATCTTACCCCTTTGTACTGACGAGGGGACGGAGGTGCAGTGCTGTTAAGTGATCTGCCCAAGGTCACACAGGGAGTCAGCAGCAGAGCCAGGAACTGAGCCATCTCCCTAGTCCCAGCCGCCTGCCTGGCCGCGAGGGCGGGCTACCGGGACGCGCCGTGGCTAGGCAGGGCAGCGGGGCCAGGCTGTATGCGTGACCCATTGGGGAGGTAGGACTTCATCTTGATGGGCGAGCGTGTCGATCAGGTGCTGTGACTGTGTGTGCGCTGTTCATGGAGACAGGCCCTGACTGACGTGATGGGGGACCCGGCTGGTCGCTGCCACGGGAGGGATTGGTGTGTCTGTGCCTAGAAATCAGAGAGGGGTGTTTGGGGGACAGGGAGTGCGGAGGTGAGGGGTGAGTGAGAGAAATTGGAGTGTGAGTGTGTGTCGAGGGCACTGCATTTTCATGATCCTGTTCACACTGCTTGGCTCCCTGCTGTAGGCGTCTTGCAGCAAGGGCCTGGTCACACCACGGCAGCCTGTGAGCAGCACCCCCAGCTGATATAATGGAATAGGATGGGTCCCTATAGGGCAGAAATTCACATCCAGGGCAGGGCCCAACCTGAGGCCCAGTCTCCCACCAGCCACTCACCCCAGGCAGGGCCCTGCATGAGGCCTCAGCCCACCCAGCCCTTCACCCATGGCAGGGGCCAGGCCCCACTTCAGTCCTGCTGCAGCTTGTGCAGGGCCCTGCCCCAGGGTGAGGGATCTCGGGGGGCTGGGCCCTGAATTCACCCTCGAGGAGCAGAGACTGAAAGAGCTGATTGATCCCCTGCCTCCTCCTAAAAGGCTCCATCCTAATTGTCAGTCTGTTCTCACTGCTGTGGCCTCCGTGCAGGCAGGGAAGTGTTTGCCCGGGCTCCGGGGTGGTGCCTCTGCCAGTCTTTGATGAGCAGGGCTTTGTCACTTCAGGCGTGGCGGGCTTCTCAAGTGTGTGCAAAGGGACCTGAAATTAGAGGGAATAAATTAGCAATTTGTTCGTGTGGCTTTTCTCCCCTGTGGGAGTCACCCTGTGCAGGGAATTACTGGAACATCAATCCCATTACTGTTAAGATAAAATGGACTCACTCTCCTGCTTCCCCCAGCTTGAGACACAGATGGCTTGGGGCTGTGGGGAAATTGTCTCGTTCCTCTACCAGGTGCAGACGGTTGCCAGCAGGTGGGGTTCTGGTGCTCCCTTTCCACCCTCCGGTAGTGTCGATTGCTGTTAGCAGCAGCCCTGTAGTCCCAGTGGAGACCCGGGTCCCCTGGTGCCAGGCGCTACGTGGACTCAGAAGGAGCCTTGGCCCCTAACGAGTTTGCGCCCTATGTGGACAAGGCAGAATGATCATCCATGTGGTACAGGTGGAGAACCGAGACCTGCAGTGACTCACCCCAGGTCGTGGGGAGGGGGGTCCCTGGAATTGAGCAAAGTGAAGAAAACCACGCACACCCTTTGCTCTGGAAGATGCGCCCAAACATTCAGCAAGCCACACAGCATAGAGTTCCCAGGCCTCTCCCGTGAGTGTAGCTCATGTCCGGTGGCCTGGGGGGAGGGTGAACTTCACCCTTGTTCTGCGCTGCTGAACCAGGACGACCTGCTCCCAGAACCTGCTGCGGTGTGCGACTCCGTCACTGTGTCTGCGCCACGCACTGGCAAAGGGCAGCATTCCTTTACTTCACAACTACAACTGTCTGCCCAGCCCTGCAAGAGAAAAGGGAGCTCCCGGCCGGGCCTGAGACATTCCAGGAATAAGGCTGTTTTCTGTCTGCCCCAGTGACTATATGCAAAGGCAGGTGGGGTAACACAGCCTCACCTACCTGCTCTTCCATGAGGAATTCCAAGCCATGAATTCTCCAGGACTTCCTGGGTACAGGACAACTTTTGGCTGCCTTCCTGGAGCCGGCCGGCAGCAGAGCAGCAGAAAGAGCATCATATGGAAAGGCGTCGTTCAGCTAGCAGGGGGCTTGGGCCAGCTGTCAATGCGGAGTCGTCAGGATGCAGGACAGATCCACGTTTCATATTAAAAACCATTCGTTATATTTCCCTCCCAGCCTCTGTTCATCGATTTAAACTGAACCGGCAAAAGAAATGAAGTGGGAAAATCTGTGGCGGGAGGCCTGGAAACGTGACTCAAGCGTGACCATGGAGGCTCGAAAGGAGGGGGTGAGTGTGCAGAACCCCAGCGGTGTTTATAAAATCTCTCCGCGTTGGCAGCCCTGCTCCGGGCAGGGAATGCTGGGCTTGAAACAAAATGAGGATTAATCTTCTTGTTGCCTGCTGGCCTGGGTCTCCTTCGCTGCTTTGTGCCGTCACTTATTCCAGCGCGGAGGGAGCGTATGGAGGGCCGTGTCTTCTCAGTCAGAGTTTGTACCTTGCCTACCGCCGAGGGGAGGCTGTTCTGTGCCTGGGGCTCTGAGGGGCCACGATACTCCTGTGATGCCTTTGGTAGCAGGGCCAGCTTTAGGCACCGCGGGGCCCAATTCGAAGGAGCTGCCGCCAAAGTTCTGCTGCTGTCTTCGGCAGTAGCTCAGTCGCTGCCACGGAGGAAGGTCCCCCTCCCGAAATGCCGCCGAAGACAGCGGCAGCGATTGAGCTGCCGATGACGACAGTGGCGGGACTTCAGTGGCAGCTCCTTTGGGACATTGTGGGGCCCTCTTAGGGGCGTGGGACCCGATTCTGGGGAATCGGCTGAATCGCCCTAAAGCTGGCCCTGTTTGGTAGCAGTTTGCACCAATGTCAGTGGCAGCACAGGGCATGAAAGAGACCCCAGCCCCCTGGAGTTTGGGCCTGTGTCAAAGGGGGATGGCAGGACCTAGAGCGAGCCGTAGGGACCAGCTCTGTGCAAGCGGCAGCGGTCGGGGGTTTTGCTGATCCATAACTGGAATCCTGCTGTTCACAGAGCCGCCTCTATTTTTAGCTGCTGCTGCAGCTCCGGGACACGCCGCCCTCGCCTAATGAGCTGTGGTGTGACCTATTCTCTCCTCTCCCGTTAACTGCAGCTCTACTGCCCATTCAGCACCTCTCCTTCCCCTGCACCCTGCCTTGGGGTCCCCCCCCCCGACGTTCGCTGTGGAAGTGACTAGAGCGGATGGAATAAAGGCTGTGCTTCTTCACAATGGGACATCGCTGGTAGAAGGGCTGGCCTGTCCCACCCCCCGCCAGCTCGTCTGCTTGGCCGGTCCCGCCCAGCTCGTCTGCCAGAGGCCTGCGAAAGGACCCAGTTTGGGGGAGAAGGAGCAGAGAGGCAGAAGCTGCAGCACTTAGCATTGGCGAGCTGGGACTTACAAAGTAGGTCAGGCCCCAGTTAGCAGCTCTCACAGAGCTGGCCTGGAAGGGGAGCTCCAGACCCCCTCGAGTTCCACACGTCAGCACTTCTTAGAAAGTGATAATCCACCCCGGGGTCCCGGCTGAATGGGAGCTGGTCCTGGGGATGGGAAAGTGATAATCCGCCCCGGGGTCCCAGCTGAATGGGAGCTGGTCCTGGGGATGGGAAAGTGATAATCCACCCCAGGGTCCCGGCTGAGTGGGAACCAGTCTTGCGGATGGGAAAGTGATAATCCGCCCCCATGTCCTGGCCGAATGGGAGCTGGTCCCGGGGATGGGAAAGTGATAATCCGCCCCGTGCTCCCGGCCAAATGGGAGCTGGTCCTGGGGACGGGAAAGTGATAATCCACCCCAGGGTCCCAGCCGAGTGGGAACTGGTCCTGGGGACGGGAAAATGATAATCCGCCTCGGTGTCCCGGCTGAGTGGGAACCGGTCCTGGGGACGGGAAAGTGATAATCTGCCCCGGTGTCCTGGGTGAGTGGGAACCGGTCCTGGGGATGGGAAAGTGATAATCCACCTGTGACGAACTGGGACTGTTCCTAATGTTTGCTCTGAATACTGTGTTGGTGCCTCAGTGTCCCCTAGGCAGTTCTTAAGTATCTGGCAGAGCAAAGGGCCAGTGCACCTAATGCCTGGCACTCTGTATCCTAGCAACTGATGGCCTGAGCCCCTCCTCTGCAAAGGTGCCAACTGCAGGATGTTGGGACAAAGGGATCACTGACCTCCTGGCCGGGGAAGGGAGCTGAGCAGAGAGGAGGGGCTTGGCGGGGTTGGTTAGTTGGAGCTACCTGGGATAGGAGTGAGTGCAGACCTAGGGTCTGGCTCACTTCCCCCCAGAATGGACCCGGCCGAGGGGTCTTGGTTCGCCTGTCTTCTACAAGCTCTGTTTTAGACCCCTGTTCCTGTCATCGATAAACCTCTGTTTTGCCGGTGGAAGTCAGCGTCTGACTGCAATAGTGGGTGCGAACCCTGTGGCTTCCCAGACCCCGCCTCCAGGTGGCTCGCTTGTGGGAAGCCCTCGGAGGCGGCAGAGTATGGCTGAATGCTCCAAGGAGAGACCCAGGAGGTGAAGACGTGTGAGCTTCTTGCCCTGAACAAGTCTGCTCCAAGGGAGAGGAGGCTCCCCAAAGTCCTGACTGGCTTTGTGGGGAGCAGTTCCAGAGCATCGCCCGGGGACTCCGTGACACCACCCCAGGGTCCCAGCTGAGTGGGAACTGGTCCTGGGGACGGGAAAGTGATAATCTGCCCCGGGGTCCTGGCTGAGTGGGAACCGGACCGGGGGATGGGAAAGTGATAATCTGCCCCGGTGTCCCGGGTGAGTGGGAACCAGTCCTGGGGATGGGAAAGTGATAATCTGCCCCGGGGTCCTGGCTGAGTGGGAACTGGACCCGGAGACGGGAATAGAGGCAGGAATGTTTAAAACACAGAGGGGGATTGCGTGGGTCTGGTCCTGCCAATGAGCCAGACCGTAGTGTTTGCAGCCTCGGTGTTGTGGGTACCTGTCAGGCCCCGTGGCCGCAGTATCTGAGCCCCTGACAACCTCACAAATGTGTTTCTCTTCACTGTCTGCTAGGGCAGTGCTATTCCCCCCTCCCAGGCAGGGGGCTGAGACCCAGAGACAGGAAGTGACTTTCCCAAAGCCATGCAGGGTTGGCGGAGTAGCGACTAGCCCAGGTCTCCCCAGTTCTAGGCTGCTGGAAGCTCTGGAAGGGGAGTGCAGCATTTGCCCCTAAGTTTTGGGGTGTTTTTTGTGGCAGAAAAAGGCTTTTAGGACAAAGTGTAAATTTTGACCAAAAAATCATGTTCTTCCATTTTTTCAATACCAGCTAAAAGGAAAATGAAAACTTTCATTTTCTCTTGTTTCAAATCAAATATTTAGTTTTTAAAAAACAGAAAAGTTTCATTTTTCATTTTGTTGTTTTGTTTTTCTCCCCCTTCTGTCTTTCCTTTTTCCCCAGAGAAAGAGGAGGGGGAGGATGCAAAAAAATGAAACAAAATGAAGTTCAGTACTTGACTCATTTTCATTTCAACCCTCAAGGCAAATGAAGTTTTTCTTTGTCTAGAATTGTGGGTGGCAAACAATGCCCATCCGTCGCCCAGCCCAAGGCCGACCCCTGCAAAGGTTCAGTAACAAAGCATAGCGCCTGGAGAGCCAGAGGGCCTGGTGGAACTACGATAAACCCCGCAGGGTCAGTGCCATGGGGCCGTCACTCCCTGTTCCTGCCCTTCGGCCCTGGGCCAAACCTCGCCGGAGTCAGGGCAAAGGATCCCACTGGCTTCATGGGCTTTGCAGCTCGCCGTGTCAGCGAGACCAGTGCGAGGAGAAGGAGCTGGATCAGGACACAGGCGACCTGGGTTTGATTCGTGGCTGGGACCTTTTTGCATCTCTCCGAGCCCCTTCTATAAAGTGGGGAACTGATCCTTCCCTCAGCTAGTCAGGCAGTGAGTTCTCTGGGATGGGGGCGCCTCTCGCTCTGTGGGAGCCCATCATCGTGGGGACCCTGGTCTTGCGCGGGGCCTGTACGATGTTTGCAGCCGTCTCCATGGGTGTTATCTCATGGTTAGCTCCTGTGTCACGTTCCTGTTTATCGTATGGCACCGAGAGTGGGCGGGTACACACATCACAGGTCTCTTTGCACTTGCACTGATAAATATTTACACAGACGCTGTGTGCTCACAGCCGTCACGCAGGCATCTGCCAGGCTGGGGGATGTGCCTATCATGACAGACGGTGCTGGTTTCACCAGCCTGCCCCATTCCTGCGTCTGGGCCAGGCTTTCTGTGCTTGGCCCTGCAGGGGCAACCGGTGTTAACTTGCACCTTGCTCGGAAAGGGAGGATGGAGGTGCCTGTGTCTGACACACAGAGAAAAAACATTAATTTGGGGGGTGGGGGATTTAAAAGGTTTCTAGTGAAGCATCCAACTCACCTGGGAATTCTGTCTAAAGCTGAGCCTCTGACTCTCTCTCTGCCCTCCTCCCAACCTTCTCTGGTGCCTGCGCCTCACCATCTATTGTATTTACCCTGACATCCCTGGGGCACCTGATAGACTAACAGACGTAATGGAGCATGAGCTTTCGTGGGTGGATACCCACTTCGCCGGATGGAGTAGGGCAGGGCAGGGCTGGTATCTGCGTTGTCCCTGGGAAAGGAGGCACAGAGAGTTGGAGTGACTAGGAAGTCTGCGTTGCAGCCAGGGGGTTTATGATGCGTTAGGTTGCCAACCACACCTCTGACTTCTCTTAGCGTAACTCCACCCTCCCTGTCTTCCTCCTCCCTACTGCCAGCCCCTGTGTCAACCCTTTGGGTCAGACATATGTCTTAGCGTGACGTCAAAGGCCACAAGGTGTCCATGGAGTGCCGGGATCCAAGGTGATGGTTGCTGGCTCTAGCCAAGAGCCTGCAGTCGTTGGGCAGGTACCAGGAGGGCTTTGCCTGTAGTATCACCCTTAGGATTAAGAACTGGCAGTAGCAAGTATCTGGTGATGTTTCCAGTTCCATGTGCAGGGCCAGGCGGACAGGCAGAGCTGCAGGGTCTCGATGCACCAGTGAGATGGTGTTTGGAGGAGGGGTTTAGGTTTATTAGGAACTGGGGAAACGTGGCAAAGGAGGAGCCTCCACAGGCAGGATGGGGTCCACCTAAACCAAACCGGAACCAGATTGGTGGCCTGGAAAATTACAAAGGTCCAAGAGGAATTTTTGACTGAAGGGCTGGGGGAAAGCCGACAGGTGCAGAGGAGCGCACAGTTCAGAAAGAGCCATCCCTTAGGGGAGGATTTATTGAAGGAGATTTTCTGTTTCCTAGTAACAAGGAGAGGATAGAAGTTGATAGAGGACTGGTAAGAGAAACAGTCAAATGAAAACCAGCCCCCTTCAGTTACATCCGGTGAAGGCAGACACCAAAATATTGACACATTTTATTAGTGCTTGTGTCCAAGTACCAGAAGTCTAAATACTAAGCTGGGTGAACCTGAGTGCCTGGTACTAAATGAGGATACGGATGTAACAGGCATCACAGACGCCTGATGGAACAAGGATCCTCAGTGGGGCATGGGAATGCCAGGGTACAAATGTACAGGAATGACAGTGCTGGTGGGGGTGGTGCACTGTGTGTGAGTGAAAGCATAGAGTGAAATGTAGCAAAACCCTAACGAGCCCATAGAACCTCTCTGGATAGAAATTCCCTGCTTGAATAAGAAGAGTCTAGCAGTAGGGATATACAGCTGACCACTTGACCCGGATGGTGACGGTGATTGTGAAATGCCAGGGAGAGAAGAGAGGCCACAGAAACAGAAAACTCAATAATAATGAGGGATTTCAACTATCCCCACATGGACTGGGAATGTCACCTCGGGATGGGAGGCAGAGAGAACATTTCTAGACCCCATTAATGATGGCTTCTTGGAGCAGCTCGTCCTGGAGCCCGCAGAGGGAGAGGCAATTCTTGATTTAGGCCTAAGTGGTGCATAGGATCTGGCCCAAGAGGTGAACGTAGCTGAACTGCTCGGTAATAGCAAGCAGGATGTAATTAAATTTAACATCTTGCAGGGGGGAAATACCAAAAAACCCACCACAGTAGCATTTGACTTCAAAAAGGGGAACTACACAAAAATGAAGGAGCCAGTTAAAGGGAAATTAAAGGAACAGTCACAGAGTGAAATGCCTGCAAGCTGCATGGACACATCTTAAAAACACTATAATAGAGGCTCAGACTAAATGCATATTCCAGATTAAAAAAGAAAAGATCAAAAAATGCCACCGTGGCTAAACACCCCAATAGGAGAGGCAGAGAGGCAAAGCGGCATCCTTCAACAATTGGAAGTCAAATCCTACCGGGGAAAATAGAAAGGAACATGAACTCAGGCAAGTCAAGTGTAACAGTAAAAGCAGCAGAGAATCTTGTGGCACCTTATAGACTAACAGACGTTATGGAGCGTGAGCTTTCGTGGGTGAATACCCACTGCGTCTGACGAAGTGGGTATTCACCCACGAAAGCTCACGCTCCAAAACGTCTGTTAGTCTATAAGGTGCCACAGGATTCTCTGCTGCTTTTACAGATCCAGACTAACACGGCTACCCCTCTGATACTTGAAGTGTAACAGTGTAATTAGACAGGCCAAAAAAGGATTTGAAGGCCAACTAGCAAAAGATAAAAACTTAACAGCAATGTTTGTGTTAAATGCATCAGCAGCAGGAAGCTACCAAACAATCAGTGAGGCCCCTGGACAACTGAGGTGCTAAAGGAGCCCCAAGGAACCGGGCCCTTGCAGAGAGGCTACGTGAATTCTTTGCATCAACCTTCACTGCAGAGGGCTGATGGGAGGGAGACTCTCACATCTGAGCCATTTGGTTTAGGTGACAGATCTGAGGAACTGTCCCAGACTGAGGTGTCAGTAAAAGACATTTTAGAACCACCTGAAGTAAGAAGCGATGGGGAACAGATGGGATTTAAGCACAAGTTCTGAGGGAACTTAGTTCTGAGACTGCAGAACTACTAACAGTGGGGTGTAACCTCTCTCTTAAATCAGCCTCTGTTCCCAATGACTGGAGAATAGCTAACGTAACACTGATTTTTACAAATACTCCAGAGGGGATCCTGGCAATCCCAGGCCGGTGAGCCTGACTTCAATACCAGGCCGATCGACTGACAGAATGATCAGAGGCATGTGGTGAGGAAGAGTCATCCTGGCTTTTGTAAAGGGAAATCGCGCCTCATCAATCTATTGGAATTCTCTGAGGGGGTCACCGAAGGGGTGGCCCTGGGGGATGCAGTGCACAGAGTGTCCTTGGACTTAGAGAGCCTTTGACAGGGTCCCTGTGGGATAAGTCAGGCTGCTAAGTCTCCTCCCTCTGTGTTGCAGACTCTTTTCCAAAGCCCCGATGACGGCTGGCAAGTTTACACCTCCGCTCAAGCCCCCGATGGCAAATGCCTCTGCACAGCGGTCATCCCGGTGCAGGGCACCTGCTCCCGAGATCTGCGCAGCCGGCAGCTCCGCCAGCTGATGGAAAAGGTAAGAGATTGATCCTGCATGCAGACCTGGGGACACGCTGCCTCTGCATGGACCGGCTGGCCGAGTCCCCTCCTTCAGGGTCGTGTGAGCCTGTCCCTTGCACCGTGTGCTGTGGTGTACCTCCTAGAAATGGGTGTGGAGTGGTGGCTTGGTCTTTCCCTGCCCTGGGAAGTACCCATGTCCCTGGAAGTCCTTCCCCAACACACTAATTGTAATGGTTTTTCTCCAGCCCCGTGCAAATGTTGGAAGCAGGCTGCTGTGAGCCGAAAGCCCAGTGCAGCCATGGACGCGCTCAGAGGATGGGGGGGAGGGGGGGAGCCAGGCAAGAGTTCCCTTCCCTCCGCTAATGACATGCAAATAGGGTCTGTGTTGCTCCTAATGGAGGGTGAGCAGCAATCCATCTTAGTCGATTTGAATGCAATTAATCCCATCGCTTCCTGCCAGGGAAGCCAACTTGTTATTGACTCTGAACCTGCAAATAACGTATTTATTAGTCAGATCAGGGAGGGGTGGGTCCCTGGAATTATGGCCGTGCCTGGCGCTGTTAATGTGGCGCCAGCACGCCGGAGCGGCTGGCGAGGAGCAAGGGGTGGGTGGCGCTTGAAGTGGGCGTGAGTCCCTCTGTCAGCATGACGTGGTGAAACAGTGGGGACCGGCTTCCTCCTCACAAGAGCCAGGCCTGGTGGGGATGAGAAGCAGCCCCCCACAGAGTGCAGGTAAAGGCCCACACCCCACTTGAGCCCTGGGGGCCAGATGTTCACCCTGGTGACTGCTGTTGTAGCAGCAGCTGGTGGCGTCAGTCAGCGATCAGGGCCCTGTTGTGCTGGGCGTTGGGCAGACCCAGAGCGAGCGGCAGCCTCTGCCCACAGGGTGAGCGTGGATGTGGGGCTGGGAGGGACCTCAAGAAGTCACATCCAGTCCCTGGCATTGAGGCAGGAGCAAGTAAACCCAAAGCCGCCATGACACGGGGTTTGTCCACCTGTACTTAAAAACCCTGCAGTGACGGGGATTCCCCAGCCCCCTTGGGAACCTCTTGTAGAGTTTCACTCCCTAGGGAGTTAGGCAGGTTTCCTAATATCCAGCCTACATCTCCCTGGCTGCAGATTAAACCCATCACTTCTTGTCCTACCTCCAGTGGCCACGGAGAAACATTGATAACTGTCCTCTCTATAAAAGCCCATTACAGATTTGAAGACTGTTATCAGATCCCTGCTGAACCTTCTTTCCTCACGACTAAATGTGCCCAGGTGTTTGTACCTTGTCTCATGGGTCAGGTTTTCTAAATCTTGGATCATCTTTGCTGCTAAGATGCTCTTCGCAGCATTCCTGCGGCGTGCTGCCCAGAAACGGGTGCAGGGCTCCAGCTGAGGGCAGGACAGTGACCTCCCATGTGCAGTAGACGACAGGTCTCTTAATACAGCCCAGACTGATATTTGCCTTTTTTGCAACTGCACCACGTTGTTGACTCCTTCAGTTTGGGCTCCCCTAGAATCCCCAGCTCTTTGCAGCAGTACTGGGCAGGCAGCCCACGCTGTAATCGTGCATCTGAATCTTCCTTTCTAAGTGCAGGACTTGGCACTTCTCCTTACTGAATTTCATCTTGTTGAATTCAGACCAGTTCTCCAGTTCCCTCTCTACCTACCTGTGCGCACCCCTCTTTCTGCTCTGTCCCCCTAGCCTCGGGCCCTCTGGCTAGCTGGCTATCGTTTTTGTGTGTCTCCTTCATCACCATAGCTAAGCACTTTTCAATGCTAAAAATGACAGCAGTGCTCTCTCTGTCTCTGCCTCCTCTCCCCCCGCAATCTGTGGGGAAAGGGACTATTTGCTGGCATTAGCATCTTTAACGCCTGTACATTCTATGTGAGATGCGGAGATGGGGCGGCCTGGTTCTCCATAGCCATTCGAATGCTGAAGGGCTGCTATCAGAGACGTGACATGACCGCAGTGAACTGTTCGGCTCAGTGTGTGTCTGGGAACATGAGAGTGGAAAGGTTGTGGGCAAAGCAGTAAAACATTGTTCCTGGGCCCTGCGCGAAGGGAGCCGGCCTGTTGTCATACAGTTAAACCTGACGAGAAGTTAATCCAAAACGGTTTCAATCGCAGCCCCATAAGGCCAATGCGCTGGAGCCCAGGCAGGGTCCCCCCCAGGAAAATGGTTTGTTTTTTGAACAAGGCAGCAGCTGATTTTATCATCTGCCTCCAGGCTGGGACTCTCAGGCCAGATACAGAGATAAATCTCCAGCTAGGGGGGAGATTAGAGGCAAATCGCTATTGATTATTTGCAATGGTCAGCTGGTTCCAGGAAAAAGTTATTTCAGCACAAGAGCAGGCGATTTCCAGAGGCCTCGTTGTGCGAGGTTCTGGCCATACCCTGGGGCGAGACACTCACGAGGCAGACGAAGCGGGGGAAGGGAGGTGGGCAAATGGAGGGGACGTGTCCCACCAAAGCTCGCCCAGTGGGTGGGCATCAGAGCTGAGTGTAGAATCCGGGGTCACACCCCACCACCTCCCAGCACAGGGTGACTGAGTGAAGGCCCCCTGCCTCTGTGGCTACTCGGGGGCAAAGGGTCGAGTCTGGGGCCTGGTCTCCAAAAGCGATTCCAGGAGCCCTGCTGGAGCATCAGGTAATAGCTACTGATTTTTGAGCACGTGCAGCTCCCATCCCTTAAGATTTGTGGGTGCTCAGCAGCTCTGGAAATCTCTGCCTCTGTTTCCCATCTCCTCCTGTCTGTTTAGGCTCTCTCACTTAGTGTCCGTGCAGCGCCTGGCACGGAAGATCTCGAGCAGGGCGAATAACGCCTAATAACAACAGGAGAAGTGAGGCAGGAATAGGGAATGGCTCCTCTCTGCTCCTCACCGTTCCCGGTTGCTAACTGGCAGTGAGACAGGGAATGACTTGCACTGGGGGAGCCAGGCAGATGGTGCAGAGGTTCGGGAGCCCCAGGTTCACAGCTGCTCTGGCTGAGTCCCTCAGGGGTGTCTCCACTGCCGATGGAGGCAGGGTGCAGCTGGGCTTGGCGCATTCCTGCCGGCTTTAACCCACGGAGTCCAGTTCAAGCTAGTGGCAAAGAGGCGGCAGCACATGGGCCAAGTGTTCTGGGCCGCAGAGCCGGGCCTCTCCCCCTGGGGCCTGAAGCAGGGATGTATTTGCCCCCCACCCCAACACACACTAATAATTAACAGGGGGGGCCCTTGAGCTGCTCTGGGCCCTAAGCACCTGCTTATGCCTGACGCTGGGTCTGTTGGGCTTCTTGTGCCACGCATGTGAAGCCGATGTCCCTGCAGCTTTATACTGATGTAGTAAGTGTATCTTGCGGCCCCCTTACTGCATCCTCATGGGGCGGCCCTAGTGCCTAGGACCCCTAGTCATAGACGAGGGCCCCCAGGACTTGGCACCATATGTTATGTTACAGTGGCGTCTAGGAGCCCCGGTCACGGACCACAAACCCGCTGTGCTGCGTGCGGCACCGGCGCAGAACAAAGAGATGGGCCCAGCCCCAAAGAGCTTCCAGCCCTAGAGAAAGAGCTGGGGGAGCAGAGGCACCCAGAGATGCCAGGTTAGGCGGTGTGGTGAGTGTGGACAGGCAGGGGAGCAGAGGGACCCAGGGAGGCCAGGTTAGGCGGTGTGGTGAGTGTGGACAGACAGGGGAGCAGAGGGACCCAGGGAGGCCAGGTTAGGCGGTGTGGTGAGTGTGGACAGACAGGGGAGCAGAGGGACCCAGGGAGGCCAGGTTAGGCGGTGTGGTGAGTGTGGACAGACAGGGGAGCAGAGGGACCCAGGGAGGCCAGGTTAGGCGGTGTGGTGAGTGTGGACAGACAGGGGAGCAGAGGGACCCAGGGAGGCCAGGTTAGGCGGTGTGGTGAGTGTGGACAGACAGGGGAGCAGAGGGACCCAGGGAGGCCAGGTTAGGCGATGTGGTGAGTGTGGACAGACAGGGGAGCAGAGGGACCCAGGGAGGCCAGGTTAGGCGGTGTGGTGAGTGTGGACAGACAGGGGAGCAGAGGGACCCAGGGAGGCCAGGTTAGGCGGTGTGGTGAGTGTGGACAGACAGGGGAGCAGAGGGACCCAGGGAGGCCAGGTTAGGCGGTGTGGTGAGTGTGGACAGACAGGGGAGCAGAGGGACCCAGGGAGGCCAGGTTAGGCGGTGTGGTGAGTGTGGACAGACAGGGGAGCAGAGGGACCCAGGGAGGCCAGGTTAGGCGGTGTGGTGAGTGTGGACAGACAGGGGAGCAGAGGGACCCAGGGAGGCCAGGTTAGGCGGTGTGGTGAGTGTGGACAGACAGGGGAGCAGAGGGACCCGGGGAGGCCAGGTTAGGCGGTGTGGTGAGTGTGGACAGGCAGGGGAGCAGAGGGACCCAGGGAGGCCAGGTTAGGCGGTGTGGTGAGTGTGGACAGACAGGGGAGCAGAGGGACACAGGGAGGCCAGGTTAGGCGGTGTGGTGAGTGTGGGCAGGCAGGGGAGCAGAGGGACCCAGCGAGCCCAGGTTGGCCGGTGTGATGGAGAGCGTCTTTCCTGCTATTTTTACATAAGAACATATGAACGGCCAGACTGCGTCAAACCAAAGGTCCATCTAGCCCAGTGTCCTGTCTTCCGACAGTGGCAATGCCAGGTGCTCCAGAGGGAAAGAACAGAACAGATAATCACCAAGTGACCCATCTCCTGTCACCTATTCCCAGGGTGGCTGGAGGAAAGGTAGCATGGTATGCAGTCACACTTCTGAGTGTAGTGTAGACAAACCCGTAGTCTCCGTGTGCCTCAGTTTCCCTGCCTGCACAGTGTGGCCAACAGCTCTGTCCTGCCTCCTGTGGGGTTGTGAGGATGAATCCACTGGTGATGGCGAGGCACCCAGATACATCGGTAATGGCCGCTGTGTAGTTACCTTGGCTAAAAGAGGCTCCAGGGCATTGGTTGCCTGGGGGTGTTTGGCTCCAGGCTTTATAAACATCCTCTGGGCCCCCTACCTGGGCAAAGATTGCCTCTGCAGCCGCAGGGGTCTGGCGCTTAGACACACTTGACATTTCATTACCCACTGTCTCTCGGAGGGGATGGCAGAGGCAGCAGCTGCAGGAGCCTGGAAATGTTGGAGACGCTCACTGAGGGATGCATTGGGGTGGGAGAGCGAAGCCCCTTATGCGTGACGGGTTAACAGCTTCGTGCCACGGGGGATTGCCCGCCCGCCGGGCCCGCGGAGATGAGCATCTGCTTCTGTCCCTGCACATTACCAGAGACGCTGTCTGGATGCTAGGCCCCGGGGCAGTGGGCGGCCGAGGGGGTGAGCTGAATCTGTCTGGGAAGCAGCAGCTCCGGCAGCCCCGCTGTCTCTGGGGAGGTTCCTTCAGGGAAAGTGGAACGCCACTTGCCTTCCCCTGCCTTGCTTTGCCCAGACCCTTAGCTAAGGAGCAACGCTGCACCGCATGGGGGTCAGCAACGGTCACCTGTCACTCACAGAGCGTCCGAGTGACACGCTCCGGTCCCCCCACCCCCCCCACAGGGCATGTCCCTGCTCAGCCTCCATGGCCAGAAGCAGCAGCAGGAGCCTCCGGCAGCTCAGAGCCAGTGGAAGAGGCGCAGAGCTCTCCCTGTCGGTGCCATGGGGCAGGTGGCAAAGGGGGGGAGCAGGGACGGAGAAGGGCGGACGCTGGCGGGACACATGGTTTAATATGGGGCCACAACTTGCCTCCGAGCGGCTGCCCCTGCAGCCTAACCAGTGCTGAGCTCTGAGCGTCTGCACCTTGGCATGTCCGGGGCCCCTGGCACCTAGCGCTGTGCAGCTACACGGCAAGACAGCCCCTACCCCGAAGAGCTTCAGGCTGAAGAGACACGGACACACTGCTGCCTCTCTGTTACAGTGCGGGACGGAGCCCAGAGAGATGCAGGAGCTCAGCTAACGTCCCCCAGGGAGCCGCGGCAGAGCTGGAATTCCTCCCATGCTGCCTCCATGCATGGGCAGACTCTGCTGTATCTCCGCAGTCGTCCCCCGCCCCGGGCTTTGCAGACCTCAGAGAGGCACCACTGCAGAGGGAGTCCTGTCCAGGGGCATAGGGACTGCCAGCTCTGGGAGCCAGCTACCTTGGGGTGTTGCTCTTGCCGTCACCCCGCTGCTTGCCCAGAGAAATGTGACAGCCCCACCATGTGCCCTGTCATTCTCTTGGGTGCGAAGCTTGCAGGCGGGGCAGTCGGGGGGCACAGCAGAGCTGGGGTCTCTTCATTGACCTGCTGGGTGACCCGAGGGAGTCACTTCTCTTTGCACCTCTCTGTCCCTCGCACCCTTAGACTGTCACCTCTTCAGAGCAGGGCAGAGCAGGGCTGGCTCTCCCTCTGGCTAGGGCTCAGAGCTCAACTGGGGACTCTCGGATGCTCACGGAAGGCATATGGCAATACGGATGGATGGGGCTGCGCCTGCTGCAGAAGTGTCTTGCTAGTGTGCTGCCCTAGCGATTGCATCTTGCAGTGTACGGCTGTAGATAAGGCATTCAGGAGCGCTGGGGAGAACGTCGCGTTAACCTGGCATGAGCACTGGGGAGCTGAAGAGCCCTCGCCCGGAGTGTCACATGGTGAATGTCTCGGGAGCGGGTGGTTCTGAGCCCCACTGCCAGGGCAGCAGGTGTGTATGTGGGGGGGTCCTTCGTGATTTCTGGAACGGCTGCTCCCCACTCCTACCATTCTGTGCACCGTGGGCAGGGGGGACGGAGTGCTGCTCTCAGAGAAGCTCGGAGGTGGTGCCTGCAGCCCCCTTGGGCTCACTGCCTCAGAGCTCCTCTGGAGCAGTGCAGTGATGTTTCTCCAGATGACCTCCAAGCTCGGAGGTGGTGCCTGCAGCCCTGTCCATGGGGTGCGTCACAGGCACTGCATAAGGAAACAAGCTCTGTCTGGACGGAGTCAGTGGGTTTGGTTTGGAGTGAGGAGAACAGGGCAGTTTTCTTTCCCCTGTGGGATGGATGGAACGGGGTGACTCCAGAGCTGGGCCCTGTGCAGGGTCATGCCTGCTTCTCCTGCGATGGGTGTCTGGCAGGGGCCTGCGCATGGGTATTTTTAAGTGGGTTTAAATCCTTTGTGGCTCTGGTGCAGGGCTGAGCGTTGGGCGTTTGTTGCTTATTGCAATGCTGGCTGTAATCTCGACTGGCTTTCGTGTGTTAAGCTATATTCGCTCCATGGAAAGCAGACTGTGCCGGAGGGACAGGGTGTGATGCAGTAGGGATTGTCTGTGTCGGGGATGGGAGAGCCGGGGATGACTTTAGGTGAGGGACAGGACCTGAGCCTGTAACCTGAGCTAGACAGTGGGGAGAGGTGTCAGCACCTTTGCCCGGGAAGCTGGACAAAGGAAGGGGCCGGCTGGAGGGAGGGAGTTCAGTTTCGGTTGTGGGCTGGGTGGTTGGAATTCAGGGAATCCCAGGCTGGGAACTAAGCTTCCTGAACCCCCAGAAGGACTCGACTGGGGGGTCCTGGTTGGGCCTCCAGGCTCTGCTGTAACCTGCATTCCTGTTGTACAATAAACCTTCTGTTTTACTGGCTGGCTGAGAGTCACTGTGAGTCCCAGGAAGAGGGGTGCAGGGCCGGACTCCCCCATACTCCGTGACACAGGGTCATCCCTTTTCAAACGCAGGTGCCTGGCTGGATGTGTGTCCTGGTTCTCCGAGTTGCCACTGTCCTCGCTGCAGATGTGAGCGCGCCACTCCCCTGTAAACCGGGACACACTTACTTTAACAAGTTCATTGTCATGCAGCCACGTGTGAAAGCCTCGTCCTGCATCGCCATGTTCTCAGAGATCTTAACACATCAGCATCACAACAAACCCAGCGGCCTCAGCTGGGATCTTCATCACAGCCCCGTTGTGCCCACAGCTGCCCAGACTCCGAGAAGAGACGGGCCCTGCCCCAAGGAGGAGAGCCACTGGCCTAAGGTCACAGAGCTGGGAAAGAATCCGGGGGTCTGGAGTCCCAGGCCGGTAGATCTCATCACTGTTCGCACAAACTGTTCTTTACCCCCCAGCTCCCTCATTTCACCAGCTCAGGACAGCCCAGGGCAGTGTGGATTCCCGGATGCCACGACTGCCGAGCCATCCAGCCCAGCTCCATGCAGCATGGAGAGACTGAGTGACCGAGGTGCCTGAATCTGTTCTGCCCTTGCCCGCTGGGAGCCTGGGCCTCATGTTCCAGGCTTTGGACAGCAAGTCCAGAGTGGAACGTATGGACGTGGTTTTCCCAGTCAGCTCTGCTCCTTGGGTGCCTGTTGCTCACGTGAGGGGCTGCAGACGCTGACGGCAGGAGATCTGGCAGGGAGATGAGCTCGTACGTCTGCACAGACCCAGATAAACGCTCCCAGCCTGCAGCCCCTGTGATGAGAGCAAGGGAAAGCGAGGGAGGCATTTCCCAGGGAGTCTGCTGTGCGCTGTGCATTTCACAGGGCACACCACTGACCTGGAGAGGTCAAAAATAAATAATAAATACCCATAAATCTTCTCCGAGTGGCAGGAGGGCTCAGGTGGTGGTGAAGGGAAGTCAGCCCCTGACCTTGGCAGGAATTAAAATGGCTTGGAAGCAGCAAGTGAGAGAGAGAGAGCTGGCCTCTGCACAGCTCCGTCAGTAACATCCCAGCTAAGCGCCGGTATCGAGCGGAGGCTGTCGCCCGAACCACCTGTTTGCCTGTGTGCAACATTCTGACTGAGCAGAGCCCGATGGAGGGGGCTGGGGAACAGCGTCTCCTCTCAGCGTGTTGGAAGGAGACATCTCTTTGCAGCCACGCCGCCCATTTTGCCAGCAGTCTGTTCCTCCAGCAGCAGCTGGGATGGCAGGAGATGGGCGAGCTGCGGAATGAAGGACCCGTGTGCAATGTGTGGGGAGGGGAGACGGACGAGAGATTCTGCTGCTAGTGCAGCCTCTGTTGTATACATTGACAGCCCCGCTCGCCGTGTGGGCTATTACCAGGGAGCGCCCTTGGCTGAGGGGCCGGCTGGCCTGGCGGATTGAAGCACTGGGCAGGGATGCAGGAGATCTGGGCTTGGCTCCCAGCTTTGCTGCTGACTGTGTACGTTACAGTGGGCAAATCTGTGGGTCTCAGCTCCCCCCAGCATAAACATGGGGTCACTTATAATCTTGCCTTTGTCTACTTAGGTATATGCAACATATGCAGCACCCAGCCCGGTCAGCACTTCACCCACCGCTAACATGCAGCTACTGCTAGGGTGAGCGGCAGTGGCGGTTTACCGGCAGGGCACAGAGGGAACTCCAGCATTCGAAATGTGCTACGGGGGAAGTGGAATCTGACCAGCCGAGAGGCACCCAGGGCCATGTCACCTGTTCCTGGCAAGGTGCAATTCTTGACCTTGGCTAGCTAAGGATTAAGAAGAGATGGACACTAGGGTTAACCCCTTGTGATGAAGTGGGACAGTTCTTAATGTTTCCTCTGAACACTGTGTGGGGCCTCAGTTTCCCCTATGCATTAAAAGTCTCCAGTGTGCATAAATGGCAATGGCCAACATTCTGTCTCCTAGCAACAATGGTCAGGGCCCTTCCCGCTAGAATAGCTAAAGGTGAGCAAAGAGATCAGGTGACCTCCTGGCCTGGGAAAGAGACAAAGCCCAGAAAAGGAGGGGCTGGAGGGGGTTTCAGGTTGGGGCTGGCTGGGGACGGGAATGAGGGCAGACGTGGGGGTCTTGCTCGCTGAGACCCAGAATGGACCCAGCTGAGGGGTCCCATTTGCTGTACCTACAAACTGTTTTAGCCTGTGTTCCTGTCATCTAATAAATCTGTTTTACTGGCTGGCTAAGAGTCATGTCTGACTGCAAAGTTGGGGTGCAGGACCCTCTGGCTTCCCCAGGACCCCGCCTGGGTGGGCTCGCTGGGGGGGGCACGGAGGGGCAGAGGATGCTGAATGCTCCAAGGAGAGACCCAGGAGGTGAAGAGGTGGGAGTTTCTTGCCCTAGAGACTGTCTGCTCCAAGGGAGAGGAGGCTCCCCAAAGTCCTGCCTGGCTTTGTGGGGAGCAGTTCCAGAGCATCGCCCGGGGACTCCGTGACAGGCACCCATACAGTATTCAGAGAAAACATTGAGAACATTCCCACTTCATCACATCTGGTTCCCCCTGGACTTCCAGCAGAGACACGGGGCTTGTTTCCACTGCCGTGCGAGCTGTGACTGCAGCACATGCAGCCCCCTGAGTTGCCCTGGACCTAGCTAGCACAGAAAACAATAGCAGCACGAGCACGCAGCATGAGCGCACAGCCCTGCCTGGGACCCTGAGCCCACACTGGAGCAGTCACACTGCCCAGCTCCTGTTCCCGGAGCTGGCTGGCTCCGAGCTAACCGCGCTATGGCTGCCTGTGCTGCATTCACGCCTCTGATTGCAGTGCAGACGTGCCCACGGTGCTAAACTCTGCATGTCTGCTGGAACGCCGAGACTTTCGCTGCCTTTGGAGGTCTCCCATCCTGCTTAGCATGGGACGTCTCGGGGGGCTTGCCCCACGGTTGCACTGGCAGGCCTGACAATGCTCCACAGGCGGGTGCAGTCTCTGGAGGTTGCGTTGCTTCTCTGCGAGGTGCTGCAGAGAGAGACCTGCCCTTTCTCCCCACATAGGAATCGCCCCCTGGGTCGCTTTACTGCGGTAAATGTTATTAAAAGCTATTAAGTTTTCTAACTGGTCTCAATTCCCCCGTCTGTGGTGGGCAGAGTCCACAAGCAGGCAGTTTTCCTTTTATTTCCTTTCCACTCTTTATACATTCACACACAAAAAAACGATTAAACTTTTATTATAACTTGCTGCAAAATGGCTCTGAAGCCTTCAGAGGCTGCAGCCGCAGCCGTAAACACCAACAGGGCCCCTGTTAATAAATAAATAACCACTGATGGAATGTGGCTGCGTTCTCGTCTTGTTAAGGCACTGAAATAAACTCATTTTAGCGGCAGCGGCGGATGAAATGAAAGAATCAAAGCCCACAAGAAATGTGCACTCGGGTGGTTTAAAGAACCAAGGAACAGTTGCAGCCCCCGATCAAAAGATGGGATTTTATACATGAAAACTGCAGGAAGAGGAGTGTTCTCAGCTAATTGGCAGGGAGGGATCTTCCTGGGGGCCAGGCACTAGACTAGGAATCACCTCCTGTTTTGCCTGGGCCAGAGAGCTTCTCTGCTTGCCTCTGGATGGTGCCTCAGACAGAATTCAGCCCCTCTGGCTGGGGTGGAATTTCTGTCCATCTCTGTGTCTGCAGAGCGCCTGGCACAACAGGCCCCTGGTGTACCTGGGAGCCTGTAGGGCATCCGTAGTGTGTAACAATTCAGTGCTGTCTTTATTTAGCCTCCTGTAGCTGCTCTGTCCTGGCCTTTGGGAGAAAAGCTGGTGTTTGTTAAATACCCGCTGATGGCTGGGCGTTGCTAGCGACCTGGGTGCTGCTGTCTGCGGTAGCAGTCCCCTCAGAGCCCCCTTGTTCAGCAGGCGTTTGTCTATCCAGAACCGTGCATGGGGGCGATGCGCCAGCCAGGCCGAGACACCACGCGCAGCCAAGTGAGCAAGCAAATTGCATTTGCAAAGATCTTCACACACGTCTCATAACAACTGCTCACCCCAGGCTACGGACACTGCTGCAGCGTGTGGCAGGGGAGTGGATGCTCACCACAGCCTGGCAGATGAAAGCAGGAAAAGGGAGAGCCCAGGGCAGGCAGAGGTTAGGGAAATCAGGCTGCAGCATGACCCTTCCTCATGGGACACAGAGCTGGAGATCCGCAGCCGGCGCCTGTGTTTTACTGCTGTGTGATTACAGCAAACTTTCCTCTGCCGGGACACTGCTGCGTTACAAATACCCGGTGTGCACGGCACAGGCAGGGGCAAGCCCTTCGGGGGAACCGACCCTAGTCAGCCAAGGCCTCTTCTAAATCCCTAAATGGGACTAGTGTGTGCTCTGGGCCTGGCCCGAGCGGGTGGGGGGAGCTGGCCCGAGGGGGAGCAGGAGGGGTCCCAGGGCGGAGCGCTCCTCTGCAGTCTGTTCGCCAGTACCTACGCCAGCCCCATGTGCTGGGGGCTGCTCACACGCACAGAGTAGACCTGGGTGAAATTTCTCAGACAAATATTTTATTCAGCAAAAAATGCTGTTGTGGTCGATTTGAACTGATTTGTGGCTCTGACATGCAGAGTTTTGGCCACTCGTAAAAGAGCTGCAGGAGGAGGAGATGAGGGGAGGGGCGGTGTTGCCCCCTAACCTCCGGGGCTCATGATTTCTAGGGGGTTAGGGTGCTCACCTGGGAGGTGGGAGACGCAGGTTGAAATCCTCGCTCTGGAACAGATGCAAAGTCACCAAAAATTCTGCTTCCATTCAACCCAAAGTGAAATGTTTTTTTTCCTTTGGTCCGTTCATGGCTGTTCCAGTCGGCGATGCACCCAGCCCTAGTAGGGAGAGCCGGTTCCTTGCCCTAACAAACACACAGGGTGACTAGATAAGACAGACAAAAGAGAAACAGGCCCAGAGAGGCTGGGTATAGAAGGCAGGTCAGCTGAGTCTCCATCCAGCACCCTACCCGCTAATTCACGCTCCTGCCTCAGGCACAAGTTCCAGTGCAGTGCCCAGAATCTAAACCTTTATTGAAAAAAAACAGTCACAAAGCTTCTGGCTGTAACCCAATTGCCATCCACTCCTTGAGATGAATGGATTGAAACAAACCCCGCGCGCACACACGCTTCTGGTGCCCTGTGGCTCGGTGTATAACGGGCCTCATTGTCACTCACCTGGTAACCCCGTTACACAGTGTTGGCAGCACAAACAGGCTTGGTTGTAAGTGAGACTCTGCTCCCACACTGAGTGTGATCAAAAGGAGGAGGGGAGCTGGATGCAGTGAATATGCTCCAATGAGTGACTAATGGCTGCTGATGCTGCCAGGCCAGCTGCTTGCTCTCTTCCGCATCTCTCTGGTGCAGAGCGAAGATGCTTTCTCCTTGCATGCCTGTAATTCATTTAGCACAATCATCTTTTCGTTATGGGCAGGAGGTGCAGAGCTGGGAGAGGGCCTCGTTAATTAAACTGAGATCAGAGGAGGGAGCAGGGCGTATCAAATCAATTCTGGCCAACTCTGTGCAGAATCCAAATGGAAGTCACCTGCAGCCTTCCCAGGGAAGGCAGAGGAGTGCGGTGCTAATGAGGCATCTCCTAGGAGCACTGGTATTAAATCAGAGTTTCATTCTGTTCCTGGGCCCTTATTAATAACGCTCGGAACAATTCCGGTGGCCAACTCTTCCCCTGGTCTCAGCAGCACTGAGCTATGATTTGGGATCTATATTGCATGGAGCTGGGTTGTTTTGCATGTTGGGAAAGGAGCTGGACAATCCTGCGGGTCCTGAGCTCCAGGCTTTGGGAAGTAGAAATAGTGCAGAACTTCAGCTTGTGCAGGAGAGAAATCCCCGGGAACAGCAATAAAGGTGATGTTTGTACCTCAGAGAGAGAGAGAGAGAATGTGTGTCCCACGAAAGCACTGCGGGCTCTCGCCTGTACCGGTCTCCGGCACTGCTTTGGGAAGAGGGACTGCACGTCTCAGGAAAGCCCCTGCTCTCACTGCTCCATTTTGCTTTTCCAGGTGCAGAACATCTCCCAGTCCATGGAGGTGCTGGACCTGAGAACCTACCGCGACCTGCAGTACGTGCGCAACACGGAGTCCCTCATGAAGGGGCTGGATTCCAGGCTGAAGGTGGCCACTGAAAGCCAGAAAAGCCTGAACACTAAAAGCTTCCAGGTAAACCTTTTGCAGATTCCAGTTTGCCAGTGCTCTAGCTGTCTGGTACTGCAGCCCTTGGGGGCGATCAGCACTGTGGTTCTGAGTTATGCCAGGGATGGGTGCCGCTGCTCTGTGGATACAGCTGAGGATATGGGGCAGGAGGCAGGGAGGCGTAAGTGATGCCCAGGCCTCGGTGGGATTTGGGCATTGAGGTGGTTTTGAAAGTCCCATTCTGCATCTGCTAGGAGTGCCCAGAGGCACCAGCTGTGAGCAGCACCCCGTGGCGCAGGGTGCTGCATAGACACAGTGTGAGACAGTCCTGCCAATGGACAAGGCAGACTAAGGCCTCGTCTGTGCTCATGTCCTGCTGCTCTAACATGCTAGCCACAAACCTCCATAGGGCCGGTCGGTGCTAGGAATTTAGGGCCAAATAACTGTGTCGCTCAGGGGGGTGAAAAATCCGCCCCCTCCGCCACTCCCAAGCAACATGGTTAAACTGACCTAGCCCCTGGTGTAGACAGAATTCTCCTGTCAGCTTCGCTACCACCTCTCGGGGAAGCGGGAGAGCGCCTGCGCTGGTAGGAGATCCTGCCCTTGGCCGAATGGAGCGTCTTCAAAGGCTGCGGCGGTGCTGCTGTGGCGTGTCAGTGTAGGCAGTTCTGCTCGTGTTAAAAGCACTTGTGGTAGTGTCGCTTATTCTGCTCTCTGCTGCCTTATGTGCTTTCCTGGTGGCATAGGCGCCAACTTTTCTCCGGTGCCCGTGGGTGCCCCCGCCCCTGGGCCCGCCCCCATTCCAACCCCATCCCAAAGTGCCTGCCCTAACTCCGCCCCCTCCCTGCCCCTATTGGATCCCTTCCCCAAATCCCCAGCCCTGCCTCTTCCCCCAGTGCCCCTCCCTGGTCAGGGATGTCAGTTCCCTCTGTGACTAGGTGGGAATGTTCTGTGAATGCTGAGTGGGGAGCGTTGGCCTGGGAAGGTTGCAGGGGAGTTTTGCAGGAACGGTCTGCATTGGGAGATGGGAGACTTTCCTTGAGGGAGGATACCTGAGCATGTAACATGGGAACAAAGGAGCAGGGAAATGGAAAAAGGCTGGGGGAGGCTGAGTAAAAGGCTGGAGGGAGTTTCAGTTTGGAGCTGGCAGGGAAATGGAGAGGAGCCCCGACGGGGCTTGGGCTTCCCAACGGGGATGTGACCTCCCTGGGGCCCCCAGATGGACCTAACTGAGGGGGTCCTGTTGTCTGTACCGGCAAGACCTGTTTTGGACTGTGTTCCTGTTGTCTAAATAAACTTTCTGTGTTACTGGCTGACTGAGAGTCACGGTGAATAGCAGGAAGCCGGGGGTGCGGGGCCTTGTCTCCCCCACACTCTGTAACACCCTCTACTGGTCCCTGTCTGGCTGGGAGGAGCTGGCCGGGCTGTCTCATCTCGCCATGCGCTGCTGGGCAGGGCAGCTGATTCCAGGATCAGTGAACAGCCGATGGAGAGGACAGGAAGAAGATGTGGGGGGGGGGGGTAGGGACACACGAGGGAGGGGAAGACGAAGCAGGATCTCAGACATGTCCACCTGGAGTCCTCGCTGGTACAGCAATGATGGTCCAGTGTCCTCATCAGCAGGCCACTCATCCAGGCTTAAACCGGACAGGCCTGTTTTTGGAGGAGTTTGCCCCTGTCGGGTTCTGGGGGATGCTGTATTGCAGGACTGTGTATGAACCAGGGCTGGTTCCATGCCGTCCCAGAAGTACCAGCATGTGCCCCCACAAAACCCAGCCAGGCCCTGGCATGAGGCCTTGTTCCCCGCAGAGCACCTCACCCCGGGGCAGGGCCTAGCTCCAGACCCAGGCATCACGTCCTGCTGGGTTTAAGGCCTTTGACTGGCCCACTGCCCGGGGATGAATTTCACCCCACATAAGCTGCGGCAACAGAAGGTGAATGCTGCAGAGCAAAGCGTATTCACGTGCCCTTGAGTAGGGAGGCCCACAGTTCTCAGTCGACCTGTAATGTGGCTGTCCTGGCCGTGGGCCTGTTCCCATTACCCACTCCCCAAAGTCAGGCTCCCTGCACCCTCCCACGGCTGCCCTGCCCTAGGCACACCCTTGCCTGCTGCTCCCCTTCTCTGCCGACTGCAGGGTGGGGGTCCCACCTAGCTGAGAAGCAGCTAGTGCTGGTCACTCGAAATGACGGAATACTAGGGTAGAGGGAATCTGGAGTTGCTTCAGTCTGGCCATCCCTGCGTCCCTGTGTCCTGTGTGCATCTGCCAGAAAAGTGTAGGCCTATCGAGCTTGCTGGGTGGAGAAGGCGTCATCCACAGAAGGGACGGGAGCTGCCGGGAGTGAGATGCTGGCTAGAAAGTTGTTTTCACATCTCTTCCTCCCTAATGAGGGAGCTTGTGGCATCCTTACCCAGAGCTGCCACCTGCCTGTTAGCGAGCCACACATATGAATATTTCATCGTGTTTTCTCCCCCCGACGGTGCTTTGAACAGTCCTGCTCAGTGGAATTAAAGCGCGGCAGGTACAGACAGACCCTTCAGGAGCCAGTAGTTCCTCTCTGCAGCAGAGGCGGGTGTCTATTCCACAAGCATTGAAAGCGCTGAAAGGGGACGCGGCAGCCATGTGTGCAGGCGATGCCTTGGGGTTCAGCTGCATTTTCATTCCAGCTCAGCTAGAGATGCTCCGACAGCCAACATGTACATTCAGAATGTCCCCCACACACACACCTTGCCCCCGCCCCGGACCTGGCAAACTTCAGCCGGCGTCATTAGCGGAGCCTGCATGCTGAAGGCCGTGAGTTCAATGTTTTCAAAGCAATGCCTGAGTGTGAAAGCCACCGTTTGGGACCCCGATCAGTGAGCTGCCTTAAAGGGACGCTGTGGTAAGTGTGTGTCCCTGGAGATCAACCGGGCCACCCAAAACTACTAGTTGTGGTGAAAATGTCAGTGTTGAGCTGGCACAAGCTAAGGGAGCAGCTCCTCCAGCTAGTATCTGTAGTATGCTGTCATCTCCCATGTGTGCTGGAGAGGGACAAAGCCCCTGCTGTGTTCGTGTGGATTATTGAGCCTTCTGGAGACGATGCCATGGAGCCTGGCATGGCGGGGTCTGGTGAAAGGTGACAGCATGCCAGCCCCGGGCAGAGCATGGAACAGATTTCACATGGGAGGCGGCAAGGCAAGGTCCCCACCCAAACAGCCCCTCTCTCGGGCTGTCTGCAGTGACTGCCTGTAGAGGAGCTCCGAGAACTATGGACATTACAGATGGAAAGACCTTGCCTTGTCCTATTTCTGCTGGCCAATAGGGGCTTGTTCCCTGTTGCTTATTCTTCCATGGTCTGCGGCCTCCGCCATGCTATTTTCTTTTTCTCTAGCATCTTCTGCATGGCCATTAGCCTTTCCCAGCCTTGCAAATCCCAACTGCAAAAATCAGCATCTACTGCTGGTGTCATAGCATTAGCAAAGGGGGCTGCGAAGTTGGAGAGCATTCACAGAAGAGCCAGGAGATGGACTTGAGGCCTGAGAAACCTGCCTGACAGCGAAAGGATAATCTGCTTGACTTGCTGAAGAGAAGGTTACAGCGCGGCTTGATCATGGCCTAGAAGTGCCTATGTGGGGAGGAGATTTCTGATCGCAGACAAGGGCAGAGCAAGAGCCAGTAACTGGAAGCCGGCACTAGACGAATTCAGGGTAGAACGAAGGCACACATTTATACCGGTGAGAGGATTGCCCTAGAGGTGCAGGGAATTCTGGATGACATGGTCTCGTTAGCCCGCAGACCACTAGGCAAGATGCCAGGCTCGAGGGGGTGCTCTCTGGCCCGCAGGAGGTCACACTAGACTGGTACGTCTGGGGCTGGAGTTAATACTGCACCTTTACAGGCGAGCCCCTGCCGCTCAGCTCATTCCAGGATCCCTTTGGTCCTGCCTCCACCAGCTCAGCTCAGGAGTCAGCAGAGGAGGCAGGGCCATGGGTGAGTGCCAGGCTGACACCAGGGGAAGGGCGCCACATTTGCAATTAAAAATAAGTAAACAAACAAATGCTTTTCCCTGCAGCCTCTGGGGAGGAATCTGTGCTGATAAATGACTGCAGCCCGGCTGCCTCCCCAGCCTCTTCTCCATTCAATCACCTTCCCCCAGTCATTTTTCAGGTGCTCCAAAACCGCTGTGATTAGAAACCATTTGCTGGGAGTAATGGCTGTTGATTTCTGCAGCAGATGGGAGAGGAACTGTAACCCAGCCAGAGCCACCAGGCAGTGGAGCAGCCAGGAGCTGCAATCTCCCCTCTGCAGCTGGGAGGGGAGCATAGGGGTCTCTGGAGGTAACTCACCAGTGACCCAGGCATCTGTGTCCAACATGAGGTGTACCCTGTGCTGATATGGGCACTGGGGGGTTCCCCAAGCCCCAGGGATGAGCCTGGGCTGAACAGGGTCAGAGCCTGCTGGGCCCCTCTGCAGCTTGGGTCTTGTCCTAAAGCCAGAAACCCTAAATAGCCCACCCCTGTTGTACAGATAAAACTACCCAGGATGATTTATGATCAATAACTAATATCTTAATTCATACACACACACACACACTCATCAATAACTAATATCTTAATTCTTACACACACACACTCATCAATAACTAATATCTTAATTCTTACACACACACACACACACACACACACACACACACACACACGATGTTCTGCAGCTGCTGCATAGTTACCAGTCCTGAAAACAGCTTAAGTTCATGGCTTGATTTTTCAGCTTGGGTTGGTAGCTTCTGGCGGTAACTGGCCAGGAAAGCCGGGCACAAGGCCGAGCTGGGTCTCTGCTGGGCCTGCACCGATGTCCTTCCATGCTGGCAGCAGAATGTTACCCAAAGTCTCTCATCTCACCCTTCTTTTTCATAGGCTTTTAGTTTGGATTCAAAGTCTATCGGTCTGGCTGTGTCACGCTGCCTCCGGGTTTGGATTGATCACCCATCAGTTGCAGGCCTGACTTTCAGCCTGGGACCTGGCTTTGATCTTCCTTCTGTTGTTCTTTTGTCCTTTTCTTTTTAGGGTGGATGCTTCTTACTTTCTTTAGGGCTGTTGTCTAGGTCTTCAGCCGTTGGTATTAGAACTTTATCTCATCAGGACAGGCTGGGGCTGGAGGTTGATTCCATCATCCATACATGCCTCATTCACACATCTAAACTAACTAATATGATTACAGCAGGGTTTGCACAAATGAAGGTTGAAGAAAGCTTTTACAAAATGGAGTGAGCATTTTAAAATGGGGTTTGAATTGCAATATGGCAAACAGTGAACAGAAGTTACAGTGTAGGCAAGTGTAGTGTGGATGGTGAACAGAAGTTACATTAATAAAGTGAACAATTAAAAACAATTTCATTGATCAGTTCTACACCCCCCTCCCCCAGTGCTCTGGGCAGTCCCATTCCCCAGGCCACTATGTGTCCAGACCTTACGCACCTGTCTGTCATCTGGGCCTCCCAGATAGGGTGACCAAATGGCCCGATTTTATAGGGACAGTCCCGATTTTTGGGTCTTTTTCTTACATAGGTTCCTATTACCCCCCACCCCCATCCCGATTTTTCACATTTGCTGTCTGGTCACCCTATTCCCAGATCTGCGTTAAGTCGCACCAGCCTCAGTAACCGCCCGACCGGCCTGTGAAGGGTGCGTCTAGTGGCGAGAGCGGGGACTGGCAATGGGGAGCCGCTGGGCTCTAATTCGGCTCCGGTGGGGGCCGTGTTGTAGCAGATAAGAGCAAGGCGCTTGGAGGCAGGACTCCTGGGTTCTTTTCCGCTCTTTTCCCATGTGACTGTGGGTACGTAACATCACCGCTCGGTGCCTCAGTTTCCACCTGTAGGGTGGGGATAGGGACTCTGGCCCACCTCCCGGGGCATGTGAAGAGCCGTTAATTACCCGCAGAGCCCACTGCTCCCAGTCCTGGCGAGTGGGGCCCCAAGAAGGCTACGTGGAATGGATGAAACCCGTCCCAGCTGACAGCGGGGCCCAGGGGGCTGCTGCCTGCCCCCAAGCAGCCGCACGACCGCCCTCTGCTGCCGCCTCGCAGTTACTGGCACCGGCGCTGCCAGGAGCTGCGGGGAGGGACTGGCAGTTTTGCAGACGGTGCTGAGCAAAGTGGGGCTGGGATTCATGCGGGCTCTGGGTCAGAGCCGCCTGTGTTAGGAGCTGGAGCCATTCTCCCAGCAAAGCCTGCAAGCCCCTTTGCCTGGCTGCTGAGACCGGCTGTCCCCAATGCTGCAGGGCTTGTAGGTACAACCAGAACCCGCCAGCCAGGTCCCTCTGGGGGCCAGGATCTTAGACCCCAGACTGGGGGTTCCCTGCCTCTTCCCAGCCAGCCCAAAACTGAACCCCCCTCCAGCCCCTCCTTTCTGGCCTTTGTCTCTTTCCCGGGCCAGGAGGTCACCTGATCTCTTTGTTCTCCCACATCTTTAGCATCCCCTTGCAGGGGGAAAGGGCCTGGATCATTAGTTGCCATGGAGACAGAGTTTCAGCCAGAACTGAGGCCCCACATGGATATTCAGAGGAAACATTAAGAACAGCCCCTCTTTGTCACACCCAGCTTCTGGCAAACACAGGCTAGGGACACCATCCCTACCAGCCTGGCTAATAGCCACTGATGGACCTATCCTCCATGAACTTATCTAGTTCCTTTTTGAACCCTGTTATAGTCTTGGCCTTCACAACATCCTCTGGCAACGAGTTCCACAGGCTGACTGTGCGCTGCGTGAAGAAATACTTCCTTTTGTTTGTTTTAAACCTGCTGCCTATTAGTTTCATTGGGTGACCCCTAGTTCTTGTGTTATTTACTCCTTCTCATAACAACTGCTTTTACTAGGGATGTTTGGGGCTGGGTGCCAGCCTCACGGGGTGAGTTCTCTGGCCTGTCTGGTTCAGGGCAGGCTCTGTAATTACAATTCTTGGCAGTGAAATCGCCAGCTCTTTGCCAGTACATCCTTCCTACCTCCCACGGCTCCACCAAGATCCTGAAACTGATGAACGTTTCCTCTTACTCAGTGATTCTCCACGTTCCCCCAAAGTGACCCTGCTTCACAGGTAGAGGCTCTTTCCAAGCTCCGTCCCCTCACATATGTGATCAGGAGGAGGCTGCGCCAAGCGAGTCTGTTTGTGTGTGTGAGTCAGGAGGTTGACAGGGATACTTGACCTTGCAGGGCAGAGTCCCAGAGCCCAGACATCCACGCCGCAATTAAACAGCCTCTTGAGCCTGGCCAGCCGCGGGTTTGAAATTGCAGCGTAGACGTACCCTAAAAACTCGAACACCAGGACACAGGTGCTGTGCCCAGGCTGGAGAACTGCCCAGAGCAGAGCAGCTGGTTCCTGCCAGGGAGTCACTTGTCCATTTTTCCCCTCACCCCTGCATCTTGGTTGTGCTCTTGGCTGGCAGGTTTATCACCCTGGTTTCAAAGAGCAGCGCTCCAGGGGCGTGAGTCTCCAGCCTGCCCATGGCCTGAGTGTCACGGAGTCCCTGGGTGATGCTCTAGAACTGCTCCCCACAAAGCCAGTCTGGACTTTGGGAAGCCTCCTCTCCCTTGGAGCAGACTTGTTCAGGGCAAGAAGCTCACATGTCTTCACCTCCTGGGTCTCTCCTTGGAGCATTCAGCATCCTCTGCCCCTTCGTGTGCTTCCCACAGCGAGCCCACCCAGGCGGGGTCCTGGGGAAGCCACAGGGTCCTGCACCCCACTTTGCAGTCAGACGTGACTCTCAGCCAGCCAGTAAAACAGAGGCTTTATTCGATGACAGGAACAGGTCTAAAACAGAGCTTGTAGATACAGCGAACCGGACCCCTCGGCCGGGTCCATTCTGGGGGGCAGTGAGCCAGACCCCCACGTCTCACTTCCCCTCGTCCCCAGGCAGCTCCAGCTCCTAACAACCCCCTCCAGCCCCTCCTCTCTGCTCAGCCCCTTTCCCGGGCCAGGAGGTCACCTGATCTCTTTGTCTCCAACACCTTCAGCTGGCACCTTTGCAGGGGAGGGGCCCAGGCCATCAGTTGCTAGGAGACAGTGTCAGGCATTTAGGTTCCTCTGCAGCAACCACACACCCTTATTCCACCACCTAGATATTAAGAACTGCCTAGGGGACACTGAGGCATCACCACAGTATTCAGAGAAAACATTAAGAACATTCCCAGTTCACCACACTGAGACAGAAGGCAAGTAACACGCAGCGCCTCTGGTGCATGGTGTGGGTGGGGCGCTGTTCCTGGGGAGCCCGTGGCACCGCCGAGTAGATGTGCACCCAGCCGCGGTAACTCACTGGGCAAAGGCAGGCATGTGAGGTGAGGGGGAAGCAGCTGATGCAGCAGCAGTCACCCACCCTGCGGCACTGAGTCCATGCCGAGCCCGTGCCCTGGCAAGCCCAGAGATGGCACCTGAGGCTGGCATGGAAGGATGAGGGTGTCTACTCCTGTCCACAGCACTTGGGCACAATGAGGCCTCTGTGGAGCAGCCCAGGGTGAGTGACATGAACCTCGGGCAATGGCCTGGAATTGCAGCTTCTGGATGGTCAGTGGGGAGCTCAGTGACAGGCCCCCCTTTTCCCCCCCAGCCTCGTGCCTGGCGGGAGCTTTGCTTGGCTGCTTCCTGAAGCACCAGTATGTGCTCCGAAGTCTTTCTCCAGCCCTGCAGCAGGTAAACCATCTCTGCTGCCGTCCACGGGCTCCTGGCATCGCAAGAGGCAGCACGTTCCTTTGGGTGGGGCCCTGCAAAGGGACTCAGGGCGCCTGGGTTCCATTCCTGGCTCTGCTGGTGACCTTGGACAAGTCACTGCCTCCCTCCAGCTCTTTGGCACATGGACTGTCTCTCTTTCTCTGTCGGCGCAGCGCCTGGCACGCTAGGGCCCTGAGCTCGGTTGAGCTGTCCGTGTAGCACCACAGAGTCCAGGGCTCTGACCGTCCCCTTGAGAGCTCAGTGTGTTTTGGAAGCGCCTGTCTCCATAGGCCGAGTCTGGACACAGGGTTCCTGACTGGTGTCAATGGGGGTTGTGTCTGTGCTCGGATGCAGGGTCTCAAGGCTTGACCGCGTGGGGGTGGAGTGCCTAGAAGTTAATCTGCAGGATGGAGTCCCTCCCTCGCTCCCTCCCTCGGCCCCAGCTCTTGCTGTGAATGTTGACTCCCATGGGGTGGCAATTAATTCTCAGGGCTGCTGGCTGCCTGCATAGCCCAGCCTGGGTTTTTCCACTCGCATTGGCTGGGAGCTGGGAGCCTGACTCATTCCCACCTCCAGCGCTAAGCACCGCTCAGCTACAGCCGTCTGCATTTAGCTCCATGGCGGATTCAAGTCAGGCATCGTTGTGCATCCAGATCACAGCCACATGCACACACCCAGTGCTATTGCATTGCCCCCTCCTCCCTGCGCGTGAACACACACACACACACACACACACACACACTCTCTCTCTCTCTCTCTCTCTCTCTCTCTCTCTCTCGCTGCCCTCCCCCTGCCTGTCCCTGAGGCTGGATCCTGGCAGCTCAGCTCATTCCAGGGCCTTCTCTTTCACACTCTCCACTCCAGCAGCCGTCATTAAAAAAATGCAGCAGCGATTACTGTGCTGGCTTTCCGGAGCTCGGCGTGGTGTTGCTCTGTGCAGCCAACCTTGCCCAGGACGCAGCGCAGGTCTGTAAGGTGCAGGGAGCTGGGGAGGGCACAGGAAATGATACAGGCCAGGAGCAGGCAGGACCTGCACAGTGTCTCGCCGCCAGCGTGGGACAGCTGAAACCATGGAAATGTGCTGGGGGCAGCACGCGCAGCAGCATCTGGACTCAGAGAAGCAGTGGGGACTAGCAAGCCCATGTCCCTGGGGCCTGATTCGCCTCCCTCTCACCTCTGGTAACACTATTGTTCTCCTGGGGTCGTTGGGAGGAGGAGGACTGGCCCCCGAGTGCAGACGGGCTCGTGGGAGCCCCTTGGCTGGCTGCGTAGTGCAGGCCAGAGCTCCCCTCCCACGGGCTAGCACAGATCCTGTAACCAGCCACCAAAGGCCAGATTCTCCAGTGCCCAGCACCTTGTGCCACTACTTATACCAGCACAGAGGGAGTGCAGATCATTGCTGCTCTGATCTGCTTTGTACTGGTGTAAACGGGGAAGGACAGCAAGCAGCTCAGCTCCCGCAGTCTGACGGGAAAGGGAGCCGGCTCTGCAGCTGGAGGCGCGGCGTTTCCCGTATCTGCTCAGCTTGGAGCGTGCGAAAAGCCGTTGCGCAGACAGTGGTATGGGCGGCAGCCTGGGCTCCCCACTGCAAGTATAGCGAGGGTTGAGGATGAGGTCGTGCTTGGGCAGCCGCCCTGGCCTGCTGCCTGCACTGCTGTGGTTGCACTGCTGTTTTTAACACTCTAGCTTGATCAAAACTAGCGTCCGTGAGTCTCTCCTAGCCGGCCACTGCTCCCCTCCCGCTGCCGGGCAGACAGCGGTGTCAGTGGAGCACCTGCCCCAAGGTCAGTCGAAATACGAGTGCAAGTGAGCTAAGAAAAGCATCTGTTAAGATGAGTTCCTGTCTGCATCCTGTAGAACTTGCCCATACCGGTATTGCCCTGGCCTCTTCTTTTGTCATTCAGTGTTGAACAAATTCTAAAACAATATGCATTTCCTCACCCTTTGGGGGCGAAGCCAGACTTTTAGGCACCTGCTCCCCTACTTGGTGTAAAACTTTGCTTGTGCCAATCAGAAACGAATACACGCAGGTTTTGGGCCCCGTCCCCTATGACACTTCTATGATGTCATAGTAGGTACTTTAGGCCGGCCTGCCATGTGCAGGCAGGGAGAGGAGAAAGAAAAACGAATCCTGTGTATCCTGTGT
>NC_133794.1:6617229-6629754 GCF_003597395.2 Chelonoidis abingdonii
CCATGGTTTCCAGGAAGAACCCCTGGTATGCCAGCCCTTCTCGTGGTCACCACCTCTTTGCCAGGGTCGAGCTGCAGACTCCTCTGCCCTTGGGACTGCTCCTGCAATCCCCAGGGGAACCCTGCTACTGCAAAATCCCAGTTCGTCACACCTAGTCAGAGCTCCTGCGGGACACAGGATATAGAATTTCCCCGTGTGGTTTATGTACCCAGCCCATATCTTGTGATTGAGCTAGCTTGGATTTTTCCAAAAAAGCCAACCAGGCCGAGTGGGTCCAACACTGACTCTGACCCCTTTTGACCTTGGGTGAGCCCCTTCTCCCCTGTAACACAGAGACAGCAACACAGATTGCAGGAGATTAATTAGCTCCTATTCACCGACTGCTTGGAAGATGCAAAGTGCTAAGTATTGTAATTATTAATTTCTAACCCAGGGGCCGGAACCTGCCTCTGCCATATTAATGAGCCCTTAACGATGGTGCCAGAGCTCAGAGCTCTGTCGTCATTATCATGCCTGAGGGAAACAGCGCACAGGCCTCTTGATCTTCATTAGGGGGAGGTGAGAGTGGGAGAGCTGCCGGGATTCTGTGTCACAGGAGCCAGGAGTGCAGGGTAGCCACCACGGAGGCTGGGGGGTTCAAAGAGGGAGTTGGCCAGAGCACGGAGGGGTTGGGGGGACTTGAGGCCGTGGAGCCCTCGTGTGTGCTGAGCCTAGCAGGGGGCACCCAGGCCTTGTCCTGATCCCGTCCGCTCGGGGTGAATTTCACCCCTTGGAAAGGTTAAGACCTAAGCCCATCTGGCCAGCACTGCAAAGGAGGTCAGCGTATGTGGGTCCGAGCTCTTCATCTGGCCAGAAGAGTCTTATTTCATCAGCATCGTACTTCCCCTTTGCTGGAACCGATTCCTGACTGGCTTACCCCAAACCAGCATCAGCCTGGTGTGAAACAAAGGGGTGTGTCCACACGGCCTTTTGTGTCAGTTTAACCAAATCAGTTCAGAATCACCCTGAATGTGAAACTGGTGCAATTTTCTCACATAGACAAACTCTTAGACTGTGAATTTTTCAGGGCAGGGATTATCTGCAGTGCCCGGTGTGACAGGGCCCCGATCTCAATCGCCGTGTGTCTGGGCAGTGCCCGGCCCAATGTAGCCCCCATCTCAGTCGCTGTCTGGGCAGCACCTGGCCCGATGTGGCCCCCATCTCGGTCACTGTGTGTCGGCCCCCATCTCAGTTGCTGTGTGTCTAGGCGGTGCCCAGCCCGATGTGGCCCCGATGTGGCCCCGATCTCGGTCAGTGTGTGTCTGGCTGGTGCCCGGCACAACGGGGCTCCAATCTCAGTCACCATGTTTCTGGGCAGCGCTTGGCACGGTGGAGCTGGGATGTGGGGTGACTTGAAGGCTAGTAAGGGATGTTGGAAACCTTTGGTGCAGGTGCTGGCCGGGAAGCAGAGGCAGCTGGGCAGGCTGTAGGTAGGAGGAGTGTCTGGGGGGGGGCCAGGGGGATGAGTGATGCCTGTCCAAAGGGGGCACAGGGAGAGGGACCTGGCTGCTGTTGGGAGGTTGCATTTTTCACTTCACTGATTCTTCTGGCCACATTGACAGGAGCTGAAGGACAAAATGACAGAGCTGCTGCCTCTGATCCCTGTCCTGGATCAATACAAAATGGACACGAAAATGATCGTGCAGCTGAAGGAGGAGGTGAGGAACGTCTCAGGGAGCTTGCTGGCAATCCAGGAGGAGATGGGCGCGTATGACTATGAGGAGCTGCAGCAGAGGGTGCTGGTCCTGGAGGCCCGGTTACATGCCTGTATGCAGAAATTGGGTATGGAACGCAGCAGCCTTTCCCTCCCTTTCCATCCTCTCTCTCTCACATGCCTGGGACAGCACCAAGGGGCTCCCCTCTCTGCTTCGCAAAGGGCTCACACGCTGAGAGTGCCACTCAGTCGCGGGCCAAGAGGAAGGGCTCTGGGAGGTGGCATGAAAGTGCCTCTTTCACGTCCATTGGGTGTGGTTCCGCTTGCTGAGGGAGCACAGGGTTCCCTGTCTGGGTCTGGCTAATCTCACTTCCTGCGTTGTTTCTGCACAAAGGGAATGGGGTCTAGGGGTTAGAGCAGGGGGGCTGGGAGCCAGGACTCCTGGGTTCTCTCCCCAACTCTAGGAGGGAAGCAGGGTTTGGGGTGTTAGAGCAGGTGGAGGTGCTTCCAGTTGCTGAGGAGGATGATGCAGGTTTCTGAGTCTGGTTCCAAGAGCCCAGCCCCAGTGACCTGTGTCTGGGGACGCCCAGGGTCCTCTCTCGCTTTTGGACTCCAGGGCCAGACTAGGAGGGTGACAGGAATTCCCCTGGGCCCCCACAGCAAAGGGCGCCGGGAGTACCAGCTCCCATTGCAAAGCACCTGGGACAGTGTCACCCTCATGCCATCTTTATTGTGGCTGAGCTGGCAGCTGATTTGCTCCCACGTGCTCCTGGCTGGGGCTCAGCCAGGGTCCAGGGGGCAGACATCCCGCCAGGCTGGGGCAGTGGGCTCACCACTGCATGCTGGAGAGAGGCCAGTGCTAGGGGACTGACGTCAGACAGCTGGGTTAGACTCCGCAGAGGGCATGTGCAGAGCGAGCAGCTGGAAGCACCAGCCTGAGGCAGACTGGGGCCCATCCAGCCAGTGTCCCGTCTCCAGCAGTGTCAGAAGTTGTATGGAGCCCTGCAGAAGGCAGTGATGGGATAATCTGTCCTCAGGGAAAACCCCTCCTGACCCCCGGTAGTTATACCCTGAAGCAGGAACTTTTCTAGCCTTCCAGAACACCTGCTTGTTGAGTGGATAGTCTCTGCATCGTATAAATGTCCAACCCTTTTGTGAGCCCTGCTGAACTCTGCGTCAGCGACACCTTGTGGCAGAGAGTTCCACTGACCAACAGAATCTGTGTTTCCTTCTCACCACCTTTGAACTTGGCACCTTCCTGTTTCGCTGACCGTCCCTTAGCTGTGAGATAGGGAGAGCAGAAGCTCCGGCTGAGCCTTGGCCTGGAAGATGACTCTATTGTAGGGGGTCAGCCCGTGCTGAGAGCAGCCTAGCATTTATTCCTGCAGTGTTATTTGCATCACCATTACAGCAGCATTTAGCGGCACAGCACGAGACCATCTCTTCCCACCTGAGCATTCAATGAGCATGGCAGGGGGCAGGCACAGAGAGTGGAAGCAATCGGCCCCAGGTCACCCAGCAGACAAGAGACCCAGGTCTCCTGCCTGCCGCTCAGGGAAGGTGCATTCCCTGCCTCCCGAGCACTTTCCCTGGGAAAGAGCAGCCCAAGATGAGAGCCAAAAGGAGAGGTTGGTGTAGGGAGGAGAATTGCTCAAGGAGGGGCCTGTAATCTCCATTTCTCTTCTGTAACTGGGGGCACCATGTTCCCCGTGAAGCAGGGGCAGCCCTTGCAGACGGCTGCCCAGCTCTGCCGGGCTGCCTGGCTCTCCCCTCTCAGCTTGGGTTGCTGCTTGCCCTCCGAGGCGGGCTGGGAACAGCTGCTTTTCACCTGTCTCATTGTCCAGGAGCCCAGCCCACGGGCTGTATAAGCTAGAGATCCAAATACGGCAGTAGCCAAGGGTTGCAGGTGCTTCGGTTGTGCTGGGCTGCCCTTGGGACGCCGCCCTGAGGCCTGGTTCTCGAGACAGAGGCAGTTTGCAGGTAGGACTCGCTGCTCTGCTCGCTCCCTGCTGCCAGTCCCTTGTCTGGATGCTGGTAGCAGATGCTGGGAGCTGTCCCAGTGCAGCGAGGCGTCCACGTGGCTGGTTTGCCGCTCTGCTGAGCCCTTTCAAGTGCCGATGCTTAGACCCCGGGGCCTGATTCCCTGGTGCCTGTGCAGAGCAAGGGCGGAACGGGATTGTTTTGTGCCTGCTTTGCGTTGGCAGGATCGGCTGCCCCAGTGCAGAGCCAGAGGGAATCAGGACATTTTCCTTAACACTCCCTGGCATCTCCCCTGCTGAGCTTCCCCAGTGAACCCAGGTGTGTGATGAGCCAGTGTGGTGCTGGGCTGGGAAGTGGGAGAGCTGGGTCCTCTGGGGCCAGGGCTGTCCCTCGCTCTCCGTCCGTGCAGCACCTCAGACGTGGCTGGTTCTGTGCCGCACTTGGCACGGTTGATGCCCTGATCTCAGTCAGGGCTTGGGCAACGCCCGGCACAGCAGGGCTCCAGTCTCTGCTTTAATATTGTAATAACCAGGGAAGGCAGGACTCAGCTGCTTTCCCCCAGCCCTGCTCTGGCTCAGTAGCTACTGGTGCTGCACCAGGGTGGGGGGAGCTGTGCACAGGGCAGGGGAAAGTTGGGCACAAGGCTCCAGGTGTTGACGAATTAGCCGAAGCAAAGTGGTATTTGCATGTGGGATTTTCAGCTGATCTTGAGCCTGCTTCCTTCTGAGCTGCGGTTTTAGGGTTTGATTTCACCAGGCAGAACAAAATCTGGGATCCAGCTCTCAGCTGGGTCAGTGACAATGGAGAAGGACCCAGATTGTAATTACGCCTGTGTGAATCCGGTTATTCCAGATCCACACTGGATTAACTGAGATCAGGTTCAAGGCCACAACCCCCCAGGAAGGTCACTGCTTTGCCTGGACGTGAATCCCAGGGGTCAGGATCAACTGGGAGAGCGAGGAGCCTTGTACAGACATCAGCCTCCACTGGCCGGAATCGACAGCGCCCCCTCAAAGGCACCAGGGCTCCAGTAACTTACACTCGCTGAAGATGGGGCTGACTCAAGCCAGTTCCTGTCTAGCTCTGTCTTGGGATTGAGGGGTCCTCGTGGAGATGGGGGTGCCTTTCCCCCCACAGTTGCACTGCTTAACAGAAATCAGGATTGAAAGGGATTCAGTTACACTGGTGCAAACGCCTGTGCTGCCGCCCTCCAGCCGATTTCACCCCATGTGCTAGAGACGTGCACATGCTGGGGAGACGTCGGGTTCACACAGACCCAGGGCAGCCAGCTGCAATCAGAGGCAGAGCACCCAGTGTGATGAGCCTGATGTAAGAACACACTGCTAGCCTTGCTGTGCGGCTGGACGTTGCTGCTGCCACGGGTGGGATGAACGTTCCCCCCCCATGACCAGTTCTGGGGAGGGACAGGAGCAGCATCTACCTGGCTCGGGGAGGCACCAGCCGACTGGTTGTCGGTAGGGGACATTCTTGAAGCACGGCACAGCCTGGACAGGAGGCTGCCAAGCATGGAGGGGTCTCTGTCACTGCAGTCCTAGCCCCCTCCCATGCACCCCGCTCTGCCCCCCACTGATCCCCGCCCCCCCTCAGCGGTTGGGCAGGTTTCTTTCCTGTAACCGTTCTCTCTCTCCTGCCGCAGGCTGCGGGAGGCTGACGGGCGTCAGTAACCCCATCACCATCCGGGCGTCGGGGTCCCGGTTTGGATCGTGGATGACCGACACCATGGCTCCTAGTGCCGACAGCAGGGTGAGTGCCGAGGGCTTGCGCTGGTGGGTGGGGGCTGGGAGGAGTCCGGGGGCTACCTCACCTTCCCATGGCTTCTCTCCCCTTGCATCACTCTGCAAAGCCTCAGTCGGCTGCAGGCCAAGGCTTCCGTAGCCGTTTTGGGTGCACACTGTGGAGGAAGGGGTCTGATCTCCAGCCCCCAAGAAGGGCCCAGCACCCGCAGTCGGGACTGGATCTCTCAGCTCCTGATACGCCCTTCGAGGCAGGGTTTTCCCAGGAGCTCAGCACCCAGCGTGGATCTGCCATGTTGGGTGTGTCAGACAACCTGGCCACTTGTTCTGGTGCCTAAAGCAGCCGTTCTCAGACGTTTGTACTGGTGACCCCTTTCACCCAGCCAGCCTGCGTGTGCGACCCCCTTATGAAGTAAAAACATGTTTTTTTAATTTAACTCTGTTATATATGCTGGAGATGGAGCCTGACAGCTTGTGACCCCCTATGTAATAACCTCATGACCCCCTGAGGGGTCACAACCCCCAGTTTGAAACCCGCTGGCCTAAAGGATTGCTGGCCCCGCTCCTGGACAAGGAGCCCTTGTGAAAATTCCAGCCCCACTCTGTCTATTTCCGTGCCCAAGGCCAGTCCAGCCTTTAATCCAGGCAATGGGAAACACGCACCCCTTAAAAAACACCTGTAACCGTGGCCAGAGGAGATAAGCCTAGCGGGGCGGGAGTGATGCTCAGCCAGCTCTGAAATCAGGCACACCAGGCATTTCTATCATGATGCCGCTTTAGCTCTTAAAACATCGCCAAGTGTTCGACCTGCAGAAAGAGCTAGAACCCGTTTAACATGGCAAACTGTGAAGGGGGGGGAAGGGTTAATAAAACTCTGTGAAACACCCGTAGAGGTGCAGCATCTTCATCCTGCAGAGCTTAGCGTCTTAGTGCAGCGAGCCCAGCAGAGCTCGAGAGAGGCAATTACTAGTGTAGAGAAATCCCAGTCCCCGTGAGATGCCAGCCCGTTTCTGCAGCCCAGCACCCCAGCTTTTCTGCCAGCAGTGCCATGGCCGCACGCTGGAGGATATTAACAATGCAGAGCAGAAGCAGAGGCTCCTGTTTCTAATTCCCCATCTTGCTCATTAATTGTCTTTCTGATGCACATCCTGCAAACAGTGTCAGGTGCCCCCTAGCAGCGTGTCCCACGTGTGTAGCCAGAGAGTGAGCCTGTTGCCTGGAGTAACCTCTGGCCACACGTTGGTACAAAGCGGGTTAGACCCTCTGCTGGCGTCACCTGGCACCAGCTGAGGGTCTGGGAACGACCAGGAACAGGTCTCGGGAGTTGGGAGAAAGCGTCCTAGGAAGGGGGTGGGGACAGGGAAGCATGCTGCATGCCCCCCGGCGATGGTGTCTTGAAGCCTAAAGATATCCTAGGCCTTGTCGACTTGGAAACTGGGGCCAGACTGATGCCAACAGCTGCAGCTCGCGCCGTGAGTTCAGTGCAGGATCATGCGTGGCCGTGTGCAGGGGGAATCGGGGCCTTACTTCTCTGTATATGAACCTGGGGGAAGCCCCTGCTGGCCGTGCAGACCTGTAGCCAGGGCCTTGTAAACACAGCCAGAGGCGTGCTGCAGTCGTGGCAGAGCTGTTCCAGTTGTAGCAGGCGGGCTGCAGGGGCGGGGCTCCATGGGGCTGTGCATCACACTTTGTGTCGCACATCTGCTAGTGCTGGGTCCTGCCTCGGATGCAGGATTGGGGGAGCAGGGAAGTCACCCAGAAGGGGCGGATGGTTCTGTGCATTTCCCAGAGTCCCCTGTGCCTGTGGCGATGCGCCGAGAGCTGGCGCTTTGCAGAGGGTGTTTGCAGTCCGCTCCATGCGACGGTGCTTCACTGCCCTGGCCCCTGCAGGCGAGGGCTGTTTGTGTGGGACTGGTGCCAGCTGGAGCAGAAGGCCAGCTCTGCACACCCACCCCCTGCCACGCAGCCCAGCCCTGGGCCCCAGAGGAGAGCAGAGGCTGCGTCCAGGCAGCTGTGCGACAGCGCTAGACCAGGACCTCCACGCTCAAGTCAGCGGCGGAGTCTTGCCAGAGCTGGCGCAGTGTTACCTTGCTGCCCACACGTGGGTGCTGCTCCCTGCCACTGCTCATCTGATTTTTGGTGTTAATCAGTGAGCCTTGGAGCCCAGAGTCTCCGGGCTTGGAGGAGTCCTCAGCAACCCTCACCAGCTCCAAAGGCCATAAGCGGTCAGAGAGAGGGACTGAACCTAGTGCTTGAGGAGGTGAAGCTGGGAGCCAGGACTCCTGGGTTCTGCTCCTGCATTGTGGGAGGGAGGGAAGCCAGGACTCCGGGACTCCTGGGTTCTGCTCCTGCATCCAGGGAGGGAGGGAAGCCAAGACTCCTGGGTTCTACTCCGGCATTGAGGGAGGGAGGGAAGCCAGGACTCCGGGACTCCTGGGTTCTGCTCCTGCATCCAGGGAGGGAGGGAAGCCAAGACTCCTGGGTTCTACTCCGGCATTGAGGGAGGGAGGGAAGCCAGGACTTCGGGTTTCTATCCCGGCATATCGAGGGAGGGGGGAAGGAAAGCTGGGGACTCCTGGGCTCCCAGCCTAACTTGGGAGGGGGTCAGGTTTTAGAGGCAGGACACTCATTGGATTCTTTCCAGTGCTTTGGGCAAGCTCCTCTTCTTCTGGGCCTCAAGGACAGCATCGTTTCCCTGGTCTCCTGTCTGCTTCAGGTAGACCAGCAGGCTGTCTCTCTCTGGCGTTGGCAGTGCCCGACCATCAGGGTCTCGATGCTGCCATGCTACAGGGTGACCCCAAGCAACTGCTTAGGGTTGGCGGTGCTTGTCGTGGTACACGCAGTGCTGTCCCAGCACCCCACCCTAAGAAGAGCGAAAGGCACCCCGGGGTCGGCTGGTAACCAGTGAACGTAACCGGGCTGCTGGCATTTGATTTAGAGGAAGAGAAGGCCTCCAGAGATGCCAAGTTCAGGATCGTCCACAGCGCTCCTAGCTTGCGTGGGAGCTTGGCGAGTGCTGCAGCTTCCGACTGCCTGCTCATTTTAGCAAGGGCTCACATGGATGTTGATTGCTTGCAATGTCGCTGCAAAATGGCATGGTTTTTTATGTACGGCTGGCTCGTGAAGACGAGGCGGCTGATGGATGGCCATTGGGAGGAAAATTCCGGATTTTCTAACGTGCGACAGATGAAATCGGCCCTTTTTTGATTGTGGGGGTTTGCGTTTCAAACCAGATGGGAGAGAGGCCTGGGGGCGTTCAAAACCGGTCCCCCAAGCCCCAAGTTGACTCTTCCCCAAGCACCCGTGGCGATTGGGGCCTGGATCCTGTGCCCTAAGAACAGGCACGGCCGCAGCGCTTGGCGCTCGGGGAGCAGGGGCTGGCTGGGCCCACTTGGGGGTAAGTGGCATTTCCAGTCACAAACTAGGACCTGTTGAGATGGGGGTGCGAGCACGTGCGGGGAGCTCTGTTCTCTGCTTGCCCTGGGCCCATGATCACTAGTCCATGATCCACTGACTGGGGCTGGCCACTCACTTTCACTGGCATACATGGGCTGGCCCTGGGGCCAGATCCTCAGACTGGCACAAATGATGTTTAGCCTCGTAATCCTGGTCAGCCATATGTACACCCCTTCCTCCTAGTTCCTTGGGCCTGAACAAACGTGGATATAACACAGCCACAAGCCAGCCAGCACCAGGCCTGCCCCCGACCACTGAGGGGAGTCTGCTTCCGTTGTGTGGACGGAGCCCAGCGGAGGGCGTCCCGTTTGCAGTGGCATGGGCAGGGCCACATCTCTCTGCACGTTTAGGAGCGGCCAAGCGTGGGATGGCCCAAAGGGGTCAGTGAGCATGCTGCCCAAGGTGCCGGGGGGCAGGAGGTGCTCTCTTCCTCTCACGCTCATAGCTGGGGGCCAAGCAGCCAGTGGCTAGGTGGCTTATTCAGGCCTCCTCTAATCACCCAGGGCGGGACTGTTTCTGTCAGTCTGTCCGCCTGGGTTTCTGCGACTTCCCTGTTTAGTTGACACTCGTTCCCCAACAGAGATCAGGGCCAGTGGGCACGAGACAGCCGTCCGGCACCTCGAGCCTGGCCTGCGAGAGGGGTGGCTAGCCATGTGCTCATGCGCTTCTTGTGAAATGCGATTGAGACTTCGCTTCCATTAAAAAACAGTTGGTGGACAGTTTTCAGCCCTTGGGGTTACGAACAGACCCGGTGTCACGGAGTCCGGCTGGGCAATGCTCTGGAACTGCTCCCCTAACAAAATCCAGTCAAGGACTCTGGGAGAGTCTCCTCTCTGTGAGCAGACGTGTCTCCAGGGCAGAAGAAGCTCACACGGCTTCACCTGCTGGTTCTGGATCCTGGAGCATTCAGCATGCCTCGTGCCCCTTCCGTGCGCTTCCTCCACAGTCGAGTTCCACCCCAGCGTGGGTCCTGGTGGGAAGCCAGAGTGGTCCCCTGCACCCCCACTTTCGCAGTCAGACATGACTCAATTAGCAGCCGTAATAACATGAAGGTGTTTATTAGATGACAGGTAATCCACTCTTCTAATAGGTGTTAAGCTGTTGTAGTGTTACAGTAGAACTAGGACGTCGACTGGGTCCATTCTGGGAGGCAGTGAGCCAGACACCCATGTCTGCACTTCACTATTCGTCCCCAGTTAGCTCCAAACTGTCTTCCCCTCCAGCCCCATCTCCTCTGGGCTTTGTCCTTTTCCGGGCCAGGAAGTCACCTGATTCCTTTGTTCTCCAACACCTTTAGCTATCACCTTGCGGGGGGGAAGGCCCATGGCCATTAGTTGCCAGGAGACAGAGTGTCGGCCATTTATGCACACTGGCCTTTATCCCACCCCCTAGAGACTTAAGAAATGCATAGGGGAAACTGAGGCACCCACACAGTATTCAGAGGAATCATTAAGAACAGTCCCACTTTGTCACAGGGGGCCCAGGCCTTGTGCTGGGTCCCACATGGGGTAAGGGATTGGGGGGCCCAGGCCTCGGGGGCTGGGGGGCCTGGGCCCCGCCCAGGGGTGATTTTCCCCCAGGATCCGCTGCCCCCCTCTAAGCGTGTGGCTGATCTCTCCCACCCAGGTCTGGTACATGGACGGTTACTACAAGGGGCGCCGGGTGCTGGAGTTCCGGACCTTGAACGACTTCATCACGGGCCAGAACTTTGTGCAGCACCTGCTGCCGCACCCCTGGGCCGGGACGGGCCACGTGGTCTTCAATGGTTCCCTCTACTACAACAAATACCAGAGCAACATCGTTGTGAAGTACCACTTCCGCTCGCGCAGCGTGCTGGTGCAGCGCAGCCTGAACGCCGCCGGCTACAACAACACCTTCCCCTACTCCTGGGGGGGCTTCTCCGACATCGACTTCATGGTGGACGAGAACGGGCTGTGGGCCGTCTACACCACCAACCAGAATGCCGGCAACATCGTGGTGAGCAAGGTGGACCCGCAGACGCTGGAGATCCTGCGCAGCTGGGACACTGGCTACCCTAAGCGCAGCGCCGGTGAGTCCTTCATGATCTGCGGCACCCTCTACGTCACAAACTCCCACCTGGCCGGGGCCAAGATCTATTTTGCCTACTACACAAACACTTCTAGCTACGAGTACACGGACATCCCGTTTCACAACCAGTACTCTCACATCTCCATGCTGGACTACAACCCGCGGGAGAGGGTGCTGTACACGTGGAACAATGGCCACCAGGTCGTGTACAACGTCACGCTCTTCCATGTCATAAAGACTTCGGGTGAGTTGTGAAACCGCTGCCGGACTTGGTTCTTCGCTCTTTCTTTTTCTACACTTCAGGATCGACCGTTCTTTTCATGAAGCAAAGCCCAGAGGTTCTTCTTTGTGTTTTTTTCTTTCTTCCTGTGGTTGACATGACGCATGGATCTCGTCTGCTTTTGTTGGAGCCAAGGTCAATTGTTTTATTTTATTTTATTATTGATGGCAAATAAAAATGATCTCTTTGACATTTGATGGGGCTTGTGCCTTTTCTTTCCGATTGTGGCCATGTCTCTCCGCTTCTGTGCAGGGGATGTGGGATTCTAATTTCCATGGGGAATTCACCCGTAAATACAGAAATATGTGAGAGTGGCACACAAACATTAAAAAGTGCATTATAGAACCAGAGGGGTGAGAAATGTAAAAATTCGACAGCCAGAGTTAACTATTGAAATAACAGCAGCTGTTACAGCTGAGTGCCGAAGTGCAGATGTACCCAGCAAAAATAACGGTAAATGTTAAAAATGACTGAGATAAAAAGTATATAACTCAAAGGATAAATGTTAAAAATGATACATGCAAGCAAAATTCTAGCAAGCGTTAGAAAGGATCGATTTTAAAATGCTCTACGGGTAAACTACTGGTCAGTATGAAAACCCAGACACAGAAATACAATACCAGAACTATTGATTTATTCCGTGTCGCCTCGAGCCCTCGCTGGTGGCTGCGCTGGTCTCGCAGCAGCGCGGATTGTAACGTTTCCGTTCTCTTGTTGTAGTTCTGCGCAGAGGGACCAGCACAGCGGGGTCTGGCACGTGACTGGGGCTTCCAGGCACTGCTGGAATACACCTGACGCATGCCGCACAGCATCTACCCAGTGGGATCCTGCTCCAGGTCTGGGGCTCCTTGGTGGTACCCTGTACAGCTGATAACACGCATGGGGCGTACGTGGTGTCTGGGCCTCTGGCTGCCCCCTGTGCACAGGGTGTTTCTCCTCCCCAGTAACGTGTCTCCCCGCCGGTGGATTCTCTAATCCTGCCCCACGTGAGAGCGCAGCGGAGACAGTGCTGAGGGTCTGACAGGCACCTGGTGCAAAATCCTCGTGCCGAGGTTAAGGACACCCCAGCCCGTTATCCCAAGCAGTGCAAGAGGGAGCAGGTGTGGTTGTGACAAACTGGGACTGTTCTTAATGTTTGCTCTGAACACTGTGTTGGTGCCTCAGTGTCCCCTAGGCAGTTCTGAAGTATCTTGGTGGTGGGATAAGGGTGTGTGATTGCTGCAGAGGAAGGGGCCAGTGCACCTAAATGCCAGGCACTCTGTCTCCTAGCAACTGATGGCCTGGGCCCCTCCTCTGCAAAGGTGCCAGCTGAA
>NC_133794.1:6632131-6635506 GCF_003597395.2 Chelonoidis abingdonii
CCCCCACTTTGCAGTCAGACGTGACTCTCAGCCAGCCAGTAAAACAGAGGTTTATTCGATGACAGGAACAGGGTCTAAAACAGAGCTTCTAGGTACAGCGAACCGGACCCCTCGGCCGGGTCCATTCTGAGGCCCAGTGAGCCAGACCCCCATGTCTGCACTCACTTCCCGTCCCCAGCCAGCTCCAAAATCAACCCCCTCCAGCCCCTCCTTTTCTGGGCTTTGTCCCATTCCTGGGCCAGGAGGTCACCTGACCTCTTTGTTCACCTTTAGCATCCCCTTGCCAGGGGAGAAGGGCCCTGGACATTTGTTGCCAGGATACAGAGTGTCGGCCATTTATGCACACTGGAGACTTAAGAAATCCATAGGGGAAACTGAGGCCTCCACACAGTATTCAGAGGAAACATTAAGAACAGTCCCAGTTCGTCACACAAAGTAATGAGTAACCCTGGGCCAGGCCCTGCCCAGGATAAGGCGTTTGGGGTGGGGGTGCCAGGCCTCGTGCTGGGCCCACAGCCCATTCCTAGGAGTGACTCGCTTGCAATCAGGGCCCCTGGGAGGTGATTCTGTTCCCTGCTGCTTGTTTGTGCCACAGCCGGGCTGGGCTTGCAGGACTGCGCTGCCTGCAGTCACCCTGCCAGCTCCAGAGGGCTACATCGCTCTGTGTGACGCCATGCCAGGACACGACTCCGGTATTCCAGGGCACATTAATGGCCCATCTTCACCAGCTGATGTGCCACCAGCCTGTCTGAGGGCATGGTGGGTGCCAGGCTTGGTTAATGCACCACGTTCCAATGCCAGGAATATTATAACAGCGCTGGGAAACATCAGAAAAGGGAGAGAATTTATAAATAGCTTCTTCCTCAGAAGAACGAGACGAGAAGGGCCACTGGGTGGAAGGAGCAGGCGAGGAGTTGTAGGTAGCTGTGATGTCTACCACCGTGGAGCTGGCCAAGGCCGGGGCCAAGCACAGAGTGACAGATGGTCCTGGCTCCCAGAGCTTCCCCTCTAAATAGACCAGCCAAAGGCAGAGGTGGGGGACTGAGCCCCAGCAAAGCGGCAGTGACTCGTCCACAGTTGCCTGGGGGCTTGGGGGCAGAGCTGGGATCTGAACGCAGCTCTCCCAAGTCAGGGCAGTACCTTAACCACACACTAGGTCTGAGCTGAGGCTGAGAGCAATGGGACTGCAGCAGAATTCACTGCCGCGCTAGAGCCGGGCAAACCACGGAGCAGGATTGTTTTTCCTTTTGAATTGATTTTGGTGAAGGGTGATGTCTGCAGGAAAACAATTACCCAGGTTGTCAGGGACTTGGGGACAGGCAACGAATAAGGGGGATTTCAGGGCCCATATCCAGGGGCGGACGGCTCATTTCTGACTAGCTGCGTCCCCAGCCGAGTGACAGTCAAGGGGGATCCTCACGACAACGCACACTCGCCCTCACACATCCACATCCTCCTGTTCCCATATACACACCCATGCAAGTCCGTGTGCACACGTACCATCACACTTGCAAATGCACGCAGGCTCGCTCGCTCACGCACACGTCTATGTGCACACGCAAACATGCATGTGTTCACACACGCATGCACGCGCACACCTACACTCACACACATGCACATTTAGACAGATGTTCCCAGGAATCAAGTCTGAGACCTCTGCTGCTTCCCATCCAGCTGGCTATGTCTTTACACTGAGATCCAGGCCCTTGTCTGGTCACAGCGATCCTGATGAACCCCTCCCCTCCCTCAAACTAAGGAGCAGCTGCTGGGGTGAGGAGCGAAGGCCGACTGGATTGCATGGGACAGAGACAATGTTCTTACCTGACGATAAACACCCAGCCAGACCTTGCGGTGGCTACACCTCAGCAACCACTGTCCCCTCCTCCCCTTTTCGCGTGGGCCTCTCTCCTTGGTGTTTAACCGTGAAGGAGATGTTTGGTGGCTCGGATTTCAGCTGGTACCAGAGACTCTCTCTGCGCGGAGGCAACCCCCCCCATACCAGGGACTCGCAGTGAGACTGTCCTGACCCATGCACACCCCTAGCGTGGGAGCACGGCCATTAGCCAAAAACTGATGCACGCCCCATCGCGGGGGCTCTGAGAGCTACGGGTATTTAGGTTGTTCAGATCCCAGGGAAACCAATGGGAGGATCTGGGCCTAAGCTGTCTCTATCCTGCCCCAGGCTGGTGTCCAAAGGAAAAAGCAGAGTGGGCCCAGGCTTCATTTGCATTTCTGTTACCCACCATCCCACTGCGAAAGTTTTGGTCATTTTGGTAAAAATTCATTTAAGTTTGGAGTGGTGAGGTAATGGAATTTGGTTCTCCTGAATGCGCAGCAAAAGGGCCCGAGAACAGTCTGAAATATGCCCTGAGTGAGGGTTCGCCCTAATGGTCATCCCAGTCTTGCACCGCTGGGCCGTGGCGTGCAGCTAGCAGCAAAACAGGAAAGGGTGGTCATGTGAGTGCTGATTCTCCCAAGTTAGGGGGTTGTTTTCATTGTTTTCTGAATGAGTAGCAGGGGTGAAAGGGAAGCTAAGGAAGCTGTTATGAACTTTAGTTAAGGACTTAAAAATTAGGGTTCCCTTTTCTGTGGTGTAGACTGTGCATGACCTTGGTTAAGGCTCTGAGTTCAGTCCCTGTGTGGCTTAGTGCCTGCTTATAAAGTGGGATTAGCAGCCTGGGCCTGGCTCATGCAGAGCAGTGACGTTAAACCTCTTGAGCAAACACATTGCGAAGTGTTGTGGTGCTGGATGCAAGGCAGAGAGTTTGCAGGTGGTACTAGCCAGGCTGAGCTGATCCGCTTGGCTGAGAGGCCCTGGTCAGATCAGCCAAGCCAGCTCCTTGACAAGGTGATCATGGAAGGGAAGTGAGCTGACCCTGCAGCCACACCATAAGGTGAGACCGGGCAGGAGCCAGAAAGCTTTGAACAGCTGCGCCTGCTCCTGTGAACTGGGTACTAGGTGAAGGAGGTGGGCTGAGAGTTCAAGGGACTCCTGGCAAATCAGCCTGGGTTTCCTTAGCCCGAGGCCTTAATCATCAGAGTTTCCCTTCTGTCATTTCATGTCCCCTGTTCTGTAGGCAGCATGGCCAGGATGGGGCGGGTGACCAGAGCACTGGCTTGCGTTTATTTCATCCTCAGAGCAGCAATACCAGGGAGGCTCTGGCTAGCGGCTCCAGCCAACCTTGTTAAAAGGTCCCTCGAGGCTGCCAGACCCCTTGGCAGAAGGTCCTTGGGGAACCCCACCCAGCTGAAAATGGTCAGCAGCACATCTGCCACGGTGTCTGCTTCGATAGAGGACAAGGCCACCGCCTTGGGGTAGTGAGTGGCGAAATCTACCACTACCAGAATGTATTTCTTCCCTGACTGGGTCGTCTT
>NC_133794.1:6637523-6677511 GCF_003597395.2 Chelonoidis abingdonii
GGGGGACCCTGTTACTGCAAAGTCCTTCTCACTGGGCACACACTCCCAGGGGTTAATCACCCCTTCGTTTTACTGCTCCCCAGTCACTTACTGCAGGAAGTGCCGTCCACGGGGTGCAGTATCTCCTGCCACTGCCACCAGTTGTCACGGAGTCTGGGGGAGTCCAGCCCTGCACCCCTCTTCCTGAGACTCACAGTGACTCTCAGCCAGCCAGTAAAACAGAACGTTTATTGGACAACAGGAACGCAGGCTACAGCAGAGCTTGGAGACACAACCAGGACCCCTCAGTCAAGTCCTTCTGGGGGTTCAGGAAGCTTAGCCCCCAGCTTGGGATTCTCTGAATTCCAAGCACCCAGCCCAAAACCGAAACTGAACTCCCTCCCTCCAGCCAACTCTCTTCCTTTGGACAGCTTCCGGGGCAAAGGTGTTGACCTCCCCTCTCCCCTGCCTAGCTCAGGTTACAGGCTCAGGTACTGTCCATCACCTAAAGTCATCCCCTGCCCTCCCATTTGCTGTGCAGACAGCCCCTACTCCATCACACCTGGCTTCCAGCCCTACCCACTGGAGCAGACGTGTACTAAGTAACGTCCTTCTCAGGCATCTGCGACCACTGCTCAGCGTCTGAGGGAATAACCAGTCTAAAGCTCTCGTCATCTTGGGGTGTTCAGTCTCCCATGATAAAATCTCTGGCAGGTCTCGGCTCAGTGGCTCCCGTTGGGCTAAACAAAACTGAAATGGGTCCTTCAAAATCCATTTGTGGCTTTTATTGCTATTTAGCACAAGATTCAGCTTTGGGTTCAGCCGTTTTTGATATGGCAGCTATCGCAAATTAATGTCATCAGCTGGGATGGCTGCCATTCTGGGTAGCCGGGCGGGGGCTCGAAGGACGGCTCTGGCTCAGCGACACTAAGACAGGAAGATGCTAGGTTTAAGTGGCAGCTCACATGGGCCGGAGGGGTTGGCGGGGGGGTCTGCGAGGCACCCAGCGTGTGAGGCTGGTTATCAGGGACCTAGAGGGATCAATGCAACAGGCTCACACCGAGGGGTGTCGCACTGGGCCGAGGGGGTGCATTAGATTTCAAGGCTCCTGGCAGAGCTGGAGCGTGGATGCTGGACTCCTGCCAGATCTGGTCTAGTGCAACTGGGATTATTTTGGGGCCATGTCAGGCCGCAGGTCACAGCTGTCCCTCTGGCCTCGGAATCTCTGAAAGGCGGACTCCAAAGGGAGATTCAAGGCACCTTCGGTCAGTGACTGGCTTGTGCTGCAGCTGCACAGGTGGGGAGCTGGCTCTAGGGGTCACCCTTCCCCTCTCCAGCTATGGCCAGTCGCAGAGATGGCCCCCGTGTTAACGGAGCTGGGTGAGCCCCAGCACTCAAATGCACTTGGCCTGTGCAGCGAAGACAAAGGGTAAATAGGCCAGGGTGGCTGCCCCCGGCTGTGGGGCTCTCGTTGTGGGGGCAGATGGGGGAAGCTTGCCCAGTCAGTGTGACCGGCAGGATCCAGCCTCTAGGGCTGACAATCCAGAACCTTTCGCTAGCGCCGACTGGGGCGGGCCCTGTGGGGAAGGGAATGGCGTCCCCAGGCCAGCACAGGGAGTCAGCAGCAGTGGCCCGGCTCGACAGAGATGATCGATTCTTCCCAGGAGACAGAGTATTGATATTCACGAGGCTGTGAATAATTCAAAATAAAAGTTTAATTATTTACAAAACAATTAGCAGTGGAGGAGAGGCTGGGGAATAGCTGGCCTGACCCAGTCTCCAGCCATGGGGTGAGAGGTGGGGGAGGCTGGGTTCCCTCCCAGCTGCGGAGGCTGCACTGGCTGCTTGCAGAGCAGTTATAGCCCAAGAGGCAGGGGCGCTGGAACAGTTTGTGCAAGGGGAGTGCCGAAAGCCACTGAACCAATCTGTAACCCTTGGAGGCGATGGGAACCGCTGCAAGCCAGTGGGTGCGGCTACCCCCTAGCGCCGCTGCAGAGAGGTAGGGGGGAACCAGGCCTGTGACTGATTTCTGCTGGGTGAGCGTGATCAGGGCTGTGACGCAGGAGAGATTCCTCCAAGCCAGGGTGCCACCAACCTGCTTCCGGGGCCTGGAAGCTCAGCCCGGTTTCCCCTGCCTCCTATGTCAGCAGCGGGGAGACATCCTGCAGAAAAACAGCCCCCAGGTTCCCCTCTCCCCAGATCGGCTCCTCCAGATGTCTGCGCATCACTCCTCCGGCTTTCTCTTGCCGACAGCAACATGCCAGCGGTCTCCGAACCCCTTCGTTTGCAAGCAGGGAAACCCCCTCAGTCCACCTGGCTTATCTCTGAGCAGCCACGCGGCCTGTTGCTTTGGGTGGTACTGAAGGGCTGGACCTGGATGGATCCTTTCAGAGCCTGCAGGAGGGTGTGAGGCACAGGGCCTATCTGTGACAGTCTCTGGATCAAAGTCTGATGGCACCATTGGCACTGCACAACAGTAGTGCAATGTCTGCACCAGCAACAGTGAGCAGCACCACACCGGGCAGGCAGAACTTAGCCTTCCTTTGGTGGGGCTGAGGAGAACATAAGAACGGCCAGACTGGGTCAGACCAAAGGTCCATCCAGCCCACTGTCCTGTCTACCGACAGGCAATGATCAAGTGATCTCTCTCCTGCCATCCATCTTCGCCCTTTGACGAACAGAGGCTAGGGACACCATTCCTTACCCATCCTGGCTAATAGCCCTTAATGGACTTAACCTCCATGAATTTATCCAGTTCTCTTTTAAACGCCGTTATAGTCCGAGCCTTCACAACCTCCTCAGGCAAGGAGTTCCACAGGTTTCCTGTGCACCCCCAGTTCAACTCTGGGCTCATCTACTGCCTCTCAGCCCCAGGGCTGGGGGCTCCCTACAGTCTGTGCTCTAGGGCCACCTGCCCCCTTTTAGAGCCTAATTTGTCATTTCCCTGCAACTTTGCACCGGAGCCAGGGGGATGTCAGACCCTGCTGTTCTGGTGCCATCCCTGCTGGAACAGGGTGTCCAGTTCTGGGGTGAGGGAGGCTGCTAGATTGGAGAGGGCTCAGAGAAGAGCAATAGGAAGGATTAAATTACCCCGGCCCCTCGCTAGAACGGTGTCCATATAGCACGAATTCGCATAGAACGTGGGCCCACACATGGCTCCCAAATCCCGCGTTCTAGCGAGGGTCCAGTGTGTTAGTAGTGAAGCTTCATCTGGTGGGAAGGTTCGGGGGTGACTAAATGGCTAAATATGTCAATGGGTCTGTCTAGCTGGGGAAGGTTGAACACGAGCCAACAGCTGGAAGTTGAAGCCAGACAAATTGTGACTGGCAATCGGGTGTTAATTTTTAATGGTGAGAGAAATTCACCACTGGAACAACTTACCCTGGGTTGGGGTGGAGTCTCCAACGCTGACAACATCAAGCCTGGCTGTTTTTCTGGGAGAGCGGCACTAGGAGCGAGTCTGGGCCAGTGCGAGGCAAGAGAGCTGCCTAGCTGATGCCTGAGGTCCCCTCTGGCCGTGCTAGCGGCGAATGAGTCTGCCAAGTGCTCTTCATCCCGCTGCCAGCCCTGGCTTCGGTCAGGCCAGAGCCTGCCACAGCACAGTGTGGCAGGCAGCAGCACTTGCTGGAGTGGGGGGGCGGGAGGGGTTCTGGCCTGGGGGAGGCTGAGTGCAGGGTGCAGATAAATCTCTGCATTAAGCATCTTCATATAACTTTCGTATGATTTTGTATTATGCCTCTATTTTCATACGGTTTTGTATCAGATTCTGATATAGAAAACTTTGTATGGAGCCTTGGTATAATGTTAAAAAAAAATGTCTTTTTGCTAAGCGTAGAATAAGATCTCCCCTACCCCTTTTAATCAATTGCCCTGTTGAATGAGGGAGGTGGGAATGCGGAAGGCATGGAAGGCAGCACCTCCAGACAGCTTGTTGGAGAGGGGATGGAAGCCAGATGCAAGAGCAATAAAATCTGTCAAGTGGGCTCACTGACGAAGCGCAGACATACTGATGGCCCCTGGGGTTAGAAGCCAGCACCTTCCCTTGAAAACACCCTCTCTGCAGCATTGGGACAACACCCAGAAAGAAGCAGCACAAAGGACCAGCTGACCCAGACACAGGTTTTGAATCTGGTTTGATTTGCGTGAGAGGGAAGCTGCTATAAAGGTGAGGTGTCTTGCAGAGGCCCATGGAGCATCGATCCGGATCGGCAGAAGCCCGGCTCCACCCCTCCCCCATCTAAGTGCGGTTAAGGGGAGAGTACATGAGTGTAATATCTAAGACCAAGCGTAGTAGCTGTTCTTATCAGTTTAATATCTCGTATGCCACAGTGTTGATTGATACATCTATTACCAATAAAGGTGGTGCTTTGCCTTCTGCCCCCTGAAGAGGTGCTGGGCAGCACTCCAAGGGGGGCTGGAACAATTTGTATAGTTGGGGGTGCTGCTGATGGAAACTAGATACTTGGTGTCTGTTCTTACTCCTCCAAGGCAGGGGCTGCTGGGGGAATGGTGAACCCACCCTGTCTCCTTCGCCCCAGGATGGTGATGCTGGTGGTGGGCCATGCCTTGGCACTAGGGTGCCCTTTTCCAACAACCTGATGGTTGTAGGGACCCAGATTTGGGCTTGCCTCAGTGGCCGTCCGCATGCAGAGCCCAGCTGGGCATTGGGCATTGGAAGTGAAGGCGTTTCGATCGGGAGCCTGGCTCCATCCGGCTGCCAATTCCGCTGTAGTGTGAGCAGCGAGGCCTTGCGCGGGGAGCTCAAGGCATGTGAGCGAGTGATGCACATGCACGCACACCAAGCACGGTCCCTGAACTGGGCGTCTGCCTCTCTTAGGAATCCCACCCGTGCCAGCCCGGGAGAGCAACCCTGGGAATTCACGGGAGGCGGCAGTGAAGCGCAGGCAGGAGGGCAGAGAGGGCTTCGCACTGTCATGTGAAAACGCACCAGGAATCAGTCGGGGGGGTGTACAAAGGGTATAATTCAGCATTGTTATCGCAGGAGCGGCGGTGGCCATCAACGCCAGGTGCAGAGGAATGGAGGAGAGGGGCCAGCGCGCTGGGACTCCTGCCTTCCTCCACAGAAGTTTTTTATAGCGGCAGGGCTGCAGCTAGCCGAGGTGCATGGGGTGGGGGAGAGTGTTTGTCACGGAGTCTGGGGGAGTCCGGCCCTGCACCCCTCTTCCTGGACCCCACAGTGACTTTTATCCAGCCAGTAAAACAGAAGGTTTATTGGACAACAGGAACACAGGTTACAGCAGAGCTGGCAGGCACAGTCAGGACCCTCCCTGAGTCCTTCTAGGGGTTCAGGGTGCTTGGATCCCAGCTAGGTATCCCCTGAATTCCGCCCACAGCCCCAAACCCAAACTGTCCTGCCTTGGTTCCCGGCGGCCGAATCCTTTGTTTCCTTCTCCTCAGCCCCAGCAGCTCCCCTCTCCCCCTGCCTGGCTCAGATCACAACCTGACTACCTGTCCCTCACCTAAAAGACATCCCCTGCTTTCCCGTTACCCACACAGACGGCCCCTACTCCATCACACCGCTTCCCCTCTTCGGAACTGAACTGAGCGGGGTCACCTCTGCCCAGTGACCTGGGGAAGCTCAGGCCCCCTCTCCGGGACAAACGCGTCCGTATATCAGCTTGGCACTTCCCTTTCACATGGACCAGTACGTCCATTGTCATAAGTCTTGCAGGAGCAGGCTCCACCTCAGCAGGCTTGGCGTTTGGCTCCTTTCATCCTGGTGCAGCCAGATCATGGAGAGTGGTCGGGGTACACGGTGAATGTCGCCCAAAGGCGATATGGCTCTAGCTTCTTAAAGGCCCACTACCATGGCAGACATTCCTTCTCGATGGCCGCGTAGTTTTGCTCCCGGAAGTAGCCGCTTCTTGCTCAGGTACCACGATGGGGTGTCTGCTCTCCCCTTTTCATCCTCCTGCATTTAACACCGCCCCCAGTCCCGTGTCTGAGGCGTCAGTGAACACCATAAAGGGTTGTCAAAAATCTTGGGTTCGCCATGAACTGGGCCACTTGACCGAGAGCCTCCTTTCAGTGCCCGGAACCTCCTGGCACTGCTCGGTCCATGAATCACCTTGTCTGGCTTCCCCTTTTGCACAGTTCAGTTAGATGGGGCGGCCCCGCTTGGCGCTAAGGGGGGCACGAACCTTCGATAGTACCCCTGCCATCCCAATAAAGCTTGTGACCTGCTTCTTGGTTTTGGGAGCAGGCCAGTCTCTGATCACCTCCACCTTGGGCTGTTCAGGCTTCAGGCAGCCCGCTCCCAACCGATGCCCAGGTAAGATACTTCCGCCCATTGCCCCACCTTGCACTTCTCATGCCTTTACGGTTAACCCAGCCTCCTGGATTCGGTCCAAGGACTTGTGTAACCTGGGACACATGGTCTTCCCATGGTCTGGCTGTCACGGAGTCCCCGGGCGATGCTCTGGCAACTGCTCCCCACAAAGCCAGGCAGGACTTTGGGAGCCTCTCTCTCCTTGGAGCAGACTTGTTCAGGGCAAGAAGCTCACACGTCTTCACCTCCTGGGTCTCTCCTTGGAGCATTCAGCATCCTCTGCCCCTCCGTGCGCTTCCCACAGCGAGCCCACCCAGGCGGGTCCTGGGAAGCCACAGGGTTCTGCACCCCACTTTGCAGTCAGACGTGACTCTCAGCCAGCCAGTAAACAGAGGTTTATTCGATGACAGGAACAGAGTCTAAAACAGAGCTTGTAGATACAGCGAACCAGACCCCTCGGCCGGGTCCATTCTGGGCAGTGAGCCAGACCCCCAGGTCTGCACTTCACTCCTTATCCCCAGGTAGCTCCAGACTAACCAACCCCTCCAGCCCCTCCTCTCTGCTCAGCTCCTTTCCCGGGCCAGGAGGTCACCTGATCCCTTTGTCTCCAACACCTTCAGTTGGCACCTTGCAGAGGAGGGGCCCAGCCATCAGTTGCTAGGAGACAGAGGTGCCAGGCATTTAGGTGCACTGGCCCTTTGCTCTGCAGCAATCACACTTATCCCAGACCTAGATACTTAAGAACTGCCTAGGGACACTGAGGCACCACACAGTATTAGAGCAAACATATTAGGAACATTCCCCAGTTCGTCACATCTCTCCCCCCTTCGAGACCGAACTGAGCCAGGTCACTCCAGCCAGTGACCTGGGGGAAGTTCGAACCCACCAACGTTCCCATGGATGCCCCAGCATCTCTCCATTCCTTGGTGTGAGTTACACCAGGCCCTCCCAGTTTTGTGCCCTCTCTTTGGCTTGAGTGTGCTTGATGGCACTTGCAGGCCGCATGTGGGAAGGTTTATGCGGCCTGTGCCCTTTTGCCACCCCAATACTCCCTGGGGTTTAAACTGGGACGGGGTCTTTCCAGCGCTCTGGGCTGCGATTCGGGGCTCTCTTGCTTAAGAGCCCCCATCTTGCCTTGGCCAGCTCTGGGCTTGGGCAGCCGCTCCCCACCTTGTGGCCCAGACACAACACCTCTGCTGTCCCCATCTTATACTTTCCAGCTTTTACCATCAGTCCCACCTCCTTGAGGCAGCCCAGCCCCCTCTTCACCTGGGACACCTGTTCCTCCCAGGTCTGGCTAAAGATGCACATGTTATCAGTGTCTGCCAGGGCCAAGTTCTCCATCCCCCTCTGCTTGTCTAGAATCTCCCCAGGCCTAGGCATGGGTCGGCATCGGACACTGTGATGGCTTTAAGCTTCTGATAGCCCCACATAAAACCAGACCATCCTGTCTCCCTTGGGGATCAGCCCCACGGATGAGGCCCATGGGCTGTAAAACGGCTGGATCCCATCTAAAAGCCAGCATGTCCTTGACCTCTCTCTCCAGGATCTGGGTTGCTTTCCCAGTGACTCTGAATGGGGAACACCTGATGGGAGATTGGCTCCCACCTCAGGGAAGAGATCCACCAGGGTAAAAGTCTTTCCCCTTCTCCTCCCAATCCTCCCCTTTCCCAGGTCCAGGGGTCCCCTCACTCTCCTCCCATCCAGCAGCTTGAGAGGGAGAACCCTGTGGATTCCTGGGGCACCACCAGCTGCCTCCCGATTCCCCCCCAGTTCTACTTCCCCTTGGGGAGCCATTCCCGGGACAGGAATCCCTTCCTCCCACAGGACTCTGTCCCTGCAGCCTTCCCAAGGGGGTTTGCAGCGCTGTGGCCAGCAAGTTCCCTCAGCTTCTCCAAGGAGGGATCCCTCTGCAGCTCGGTCTGGGATTCAGCTGCTGGGCAGGAGTGGGACCTGCTCCTCTCACTGGCTGGGCTGGGTCACAGCCTCCCTGAGCCTTGTCCCTGGTAGCTCCCTCCTTTCTGTTGTAATCATTTCCCAGCAGCACGTCTGGACCAGGCAAACCTGGTTGGGCAGCTGACTGCTGCCTTGCTGGGTGTCCCCCCACTCAGCTGGGGTCTCAGCTCCCCCGTGCTCAGCGCTGCCCTGGCTGTCCCAGTGGGGTGCAGGCAGCGAGCTCTCTGCTCTGGTCTCCCAGCATCAGAGCCAGCGTGAGCCCCCTCTCCGGTGTGCAGGGGGCGGGAGCATCTCTCCCTCCCCCTCAGTCCCAGGTGGGCTGGTTACAGGTAGGCAGGTATCCTGAGTCCAGCAGCCCCTCCCCACTGCCAGCCAAGGTCATTTGCATTTTCACTGACCATTCCATCCCCCAGCCAATTGGTTCCCTGGATTTAAATTCAAACCCTCGGCAGGTTACAAGGAGCAGGGCTGGATTCCTGTCCAAGGGGAGACAGTCACCCCCAACAGGGCCTCCAGCCGAATCCTGGAGAACCCCAATGACAGCCAGTCCGACCCCTCCTGCGTCTGCAAGGGATCCCGGCCATAGCAGGGCGAGGGGCTTCACCCAGGGACCTTCACCCCAGGTCCCACAGTCCCTCAGCATCTGCGGCTGCACCACCACAGTTCCCTCTGTCCCAGGGCTCTTCTCGCCCCTGCAGGCGTGTTTCCCCACTGACCCTGGGCAGCCCCTATGTCTCTCCACTCCACCATCACCAGTCCGTGCTGCTGCTGCTTCTTCTGCAGCTTTTCCACAGCCTCTTGCTCTCTCTCACGGTCCTCTCGCTCTCTCAGGCTCTGCTCCATCCCATCCATCTCGATCCCCCCGCTGATGGGGAACCCAGTCGTGAAGATCCTTGTCTGGTTGTGGACCAGACTCTCAGGGTGCCTGGCTGCTGCTCCAAGCTGCTCCCAGATCCTCTTGTAGCCCCCATCTGGGTCAGGAATCTGCTCCTCAGAGCGGTCCTCCTCCTCAAGCTGCACATGATTAACTGTGCCTTGGTGAACTTCCCCATGCGTAACTCTCTCTCTTTGTTACACAGGATCACAATGTCCTTCTTAAGGAGCTGGTGATAGGCCATCACTTCACCGTTCCCAAGTGGCTCTGGACTCACAGGCCTGGTGCTCTTGGCTCCCCCTTCTATGGTTTCCAGGAGAACCCTGGTTGTGTGCCAGCCCTTTCTCGTGATCACCACCTCTTTGCCAGGGTCGAGCTGCAGACTCCTCTGCCCTGGGACTGCTCCTGCAATCCCCAGGGGAACCCTGCTACTGCAAAATCCTTCTCTCTCCCAGGGTCGAGCGGCCAGCTCCTCCGCCCTGAGACTGCTCACTGCAGTCCTCACCCTGTTACTCCAACAGTCCTTCTCGCTGGTCACACCACTCCAGAGGTTTAACTGCCCCCTAGAAAAACCTCCTCTCTCAGCCTTCAGCATGCCTGGTCCTCATTTATCCTCCTTTGTTTTTACTGCTCCCCAGTCACTTACTGCAGGAAGCGCCATCCACGGGGTGCAGTACAATCCCACCGCTGCCACCAGTTGTCACGAGTCCCCCGGGCGATGCTCTGGAACTGCTCCCCACAAAGCCAGGCAGGACTTTGGGGAGCCTCCTCTCCCTCGGAGCAGACTTGTTCAGGGCAAGAAGCTCACACGTCTTCACCTCCTGGGTCTCTCCTTGGAGCATTCAGCATCCTCTGCCCCTCCGTGCGCTTCCCACAGCGAGCCACCCAGGCGGGGTCCTGGGGAAGCCACAGGGTTCTGCACCCCCACTTTGCAGTCAGACGTGACTCTCAGCCAGCAAAACAGAGGTTTATTCGATGACAGGAACAGAGTCTAAAACAGAGCTTGTAGATACAGCGAACCAGACCCTCGGCCGGGTCCATTCTGGGGGCAGTGAGGCCAGACCCCTAGGTCTGCACTTCACTCCTTATCCCCAGGTAGCTCCAGACTAACCAACCCCTCCAGCCCCTCCTCTCTGCTCAGCTCCTTTCCCGGCCAGGAGGTCACCTGATCCCTTTGTCTCCAACACCTGCAGTTGGCACTTTGCAGAGGAGGGGCCCAGGCCATCAGTTGCTAGGAGACAGAGTGCCAGCATTAGGTGCACTGGCCCTTTGCTCTGCCAGATACTTAAGAACTGCCTAGGGGACACTGAGGCACCAACACAGTATTCAGAGCAAACATTAGGAACAGTCCCAGTTCGTCACACCAGGTTCTGGCTGAAGACCAGATGTCGTCAATATAGGCCCGGGAAAACTCTCCATCCCCGCTCAGTAGCTGATCCACCAGGCGCTGGAAGGTGGGCCGGCGCTCCCTTGAGGCCAAAGGGCAGGGTCAGAACGTAGAGCCCCAGAGGGGTGATAAGAGGCTGATTTCAGCCTGGCATCTGCGTTCAGCCAGGTGACTTGCCAGTAGCCCTTGGTAAGATCCATGGTGGTGAGGTACCGAGCACCTCCCAGCTTGTCTAGGAGCTCGTCAGGCCTGGGCATGGGGTAGGCATCAGATACGGTGATAGCATTGAGCTTTCGATAGTCCACACAGAACCGGATTGACCCATCTCTTTCTGGGGACCAGCACCACTGGGAGGCCCAAGGCTGGAAGACTGCTGGATCACACCCAAAGCCAGCATGTCCCTGACCTCTCTTTCCAGATTCTGGGCAGTTTTACCAGTGACCCGAAAGGGGAGCATCTTATCTAGGGGATGTGACCCAGGTCTCCACCCTGTGGACTGCTGTCAAATTAGTGCGTCCAGGCTGGTTGGAAAACAGCTGTCGGTTACCGATGCAGCACCCCTCTGATCTCAGCGTGCTGGGCCCTGGTCAGCTGATCAGAGAGGGGAATCGCCTCCAGGGGGGAACCAGCTTTTGTTCCAGGGAGTAGATCCACTAAAGGGTCATCTCCCTGCCCCTCCAGGTGTCCACACACTGCCAACACCACATTCCCCCTGTCCATAGTATGGGCTTCATCATGTTCACATGGTACACCCGCGGTTTGATGTGCCCGGTTTGACAGCCTCCACCACATAGTTTACCTCATTTCAGTTGCTTGATTACCTTGAAGGGTCCTTCCCAGGCAGCCTGGAGTTTGTTTTTCCTCACGGGGCATGAGAACCATCACCTGATCCCCGGTGGCAAAGGCTCGGGGCCCGGGCCGTGCGGTCATACCAGACCTCTGCTTCCTCTGGGCTTGGGCCAGATTCTCCCTGGCCAGGCCCATGAGCTCGGCCAGTCTTTCCCGGAAGGTCAGGACATACTCCACCACTGACTCTCCCTCGGGAGTGGCCTTCCCCTCCCATTCATCTCTCATCAGGTCCAGGGGCCCCTTACTCGCCTTCCATAACAGGCAGTTCGAAAGGCGAAAACCCGGTAGATCCTGGGGTACCTCCCTGTACTCGCGAACAGCAGTGTGGGTAAGTATTTGTCCCCAATCCTGCGGGTGCTGGTTCATAAATGTTTTTAGCATCATCTTCAGCGTCCCGTTGAACCTTTCCACCAGCCCGTTGGACTGGGGTGATACGCTGAGGCCCAGTTGTGCTGGACCCCACATTTCTGCCATAAGGACCGGAGCAGGGTCGACATGAAGTTGGACCCCTGATCCGTTAAGACCTCCTTGGGGAACCCACCCGGCTGAAAATTGTCAGCAGCGCATCTGCCACTGTGTCTGCTTCGATAGAGGACAAGGCCACCGCCTCGGGGTAGCGAGTGGCAAAATCTACCACTACCAGGATGTATTTTTTCCCTGACCGGGTCATCTTGCTGAGAGGTCCCACTATGTCCATGGCCACCTTCTGGAAAGGTTCTTTCTATGATGGGTAAAGGCCTCAAGGCTGCTTTCCCCTTGTCCTGGGCCTTCCCCACCCTCTGGCAGGCAGGGATCACAGGATTGGCAGTACTGTCGGACCTGGGTAAAGACCCCAGGCCAGTAAAAGTTCTGTAGCAGCCTCTGCCTGGTGCGCCCGGATTCCCTGGTGTCCTGCGAGAGGGATGTCATGGGCCAGGTACAGCAGCTTGTGGCGAAACTTCTGGGGAACCACCAGCTGCCTCCTGATCCCCATGACTCTACCTCCCCTGAGGGAGCCCATTCTCGGTACAGGAATCCCTTCTCCCACAGGAACCTCTCCTTGCAACCTCTCCTCAGGGTCTGTTCCGCACTAAGGTCAGCCCGGTCCCTGGGCCTTTCCGCAAGGAGGGATCTTCTCTGCAACTCCGCCTGGAACTCAGCAGCTGGGGCAGGGATGGGGACCGCTCTCTCTTGCGGGCTGGGTCTGAGGTCGCAGCCTCTCTGAGCCATGCCCCTGGGCGCTCCCCGCCCCCCAGGTTTAGGGTCCTGCACCTCGGGCCGAGTACCTTCCCCGTTGTCGGGGGTGCAGTGCACTTTGCCGACTCTGACTACGAGTCACGACCAGGGCACTCTGAGTGCTACTAGGACCAGTCCTCAAGGTCCCCTCCCATTAACACCTCCGTGGGCAAATGGGGTGTACCCCCACGTCCTTGGGGCCCTCCTTGGCCCCCCACTTCAGATGTACTCTTTGCCACGGGCACCTTGAATGGGGTCCCGCCCACGCCCATCAGGGTCAGGTAGGTGTCGGGCACCATCCGATCTGAGCCCACCACCTCGGGTCGGGCAAGCGTCACCTCTGCACCCGTGTCCCAGTACCCAGTGACCTCCCTTCCCATCTACCTCCAGGGAAACAATGCACTCTTTCCGGAGGGGCAGCCCGCGCCCACCCGGTAAACTAAGAACCCGGAGGCTGGAGCTTCCAGCCCCCCAGAGGAGCTGACCTGGGGACCTCCTCCCTCCTTCATAGGTGGTATGTTGCCAGCCCCCCTTTCCCGGGAATGTAGCCCATCTTCCGATTGGGTTTTTACCCAGTCCACCCTCTGCGGGTTTGGGTCTGCTTGGTCTGTCCCTGAGCTTGGGGCACTGGGCCCGTATGTGGCCTCGTTGGCCACATTGATAGCAGCCCATGTCTCGTGGGTCCCCTGGAGTGGGTCGGAGGGACCTGACACTGGATGTTCCCTTTTGGGGGGGTTCTCCATAGGCCCCCGCTGGGAGGTCCCATGGATGACTCTCTCTCTGCGTTGAGGCAGGCCTGCTCCTTCGAGACTCCTCCCTGCCATCCCCTGCCCGACTGTCCACAAATTGGTCGGCAAGTTGGCCTGCGTGCTGCGGGTTCTCCGGCTTCTGGTCCCTCAACCACAGCCTCAGGTCGGACGGGCACTGCTCATACAGGTGCTCCAGTATGAATAGGTCAAGCAAGTCCTCTTTAGTTTGGGCCCCAGCTGTCCACTTGCGGGCATACCCCTGCGCCCGGTTGACCAGTTGTAGGTATGTGATCTCACGGGTTTTACGCTGACTCCGGAACCTTTTCCGGTACATCTCAGGAGTCAGCCCAAACTCGCGGAGCAGGGCCTGTTTGAACAGTTCGTAGTCCCCCGCCTCCGTCCCTTTCAGTCGGCTGTACACCTCCACGGCCGTGGAGTCCAGTAAGGGGGTGAGAACTGAGATCCTGTCTGCAGGGCAAACCCCGTGCAGCTCGCAGGCATTCTCAAAGGCCGTCAGGAAGGTATCTATGTCCTCCCCCTCCTTACGCCGGGGGCAGCAAGCGCTTATCAAAGTTCGGTGTAGGCTTGGGTCCCCCCTCACTCACCGCAGCCGGGCCTCACGGCTCCTCAGCTGGCCAGCTCCAGCTCATGTTTACGCTGGTTCTCCTTCTCCTCCAGCTCATGCTGACGCTGGTCCTCCTCATGTTTACGCTGGTTCTCCTTCTCCTCCAGCTCACGCTGGCGCTCATGTTTACGCTGGCTCTCCTCATGTTTACGCTGGTTCACCCTTCTCCTCCAGCTCTTGCCTCTTTAACTCGAGCTCCTCCCGTCTCAACTTCCTTTCCTCTTCCAGCCACAGCTGCTCCACAGCTGTCGAGCGTCGCGGGGAGGATCCCCTGCTGGGGGGTGAGCTTCGCTGCAGGATCCCCTGCTGGCCGGGGGGGTCACGGTGCCTCTGGTATTCGCTGGGCTCCTCCCTGCCCTTCCCCTAGGCCTAGGAAGGGGGGGTCTCGGGAAGCCCTCATCCGCCGGCTGACCACTCCCCGGGGGACAGAGACACTGGTGACTGCGCTGCATCTGCCAGGCTGCTTCCCTCAGAGACAGGGCTCCGGTCTCCCTCCTCCAGCTGGGCAATCAGCTGGTCCTTGGTCAGCCTCCCTGTGCGCAGCCCCCTCTGCTTGCACAGCTCCAGCAGGTCACACTTGCGCCGCTTGGCGTACATCTTCCTGCTGGCCACTCACAGGTCGGGTGCTCGCCGCTCCCCACGGTTTCCGGGGGGACCCCTAGTGCACCAGCCCTTCTTGAGGTCACCACCTCTCTGCCAGGGTCGAGCTGCAGACTCCTCCGCCCCTGGGACCGCTCGCTGCAATCCCCCGGGGGACCCTGTTACTGCAAAGTCCTTCTCACTGGGCACACACTCCCAGGGGTTAATCACCCCTTCGTTTTACTGCTCCCCAGTCACTTACTGCAGGAAGCGCCGTGCACGGGGTACAGTCTCTCCCGCCACTGCCACCAAGTTGTCACGGAGTCTGGGGGAGTCCGGCCCTGCACCCCTCTTCCTGGACCCCACAGTGACTTTTATTCAGCCAGTAAAACAGAAGGTTTATTGGACAACAGGAACACAGGTTACAGCAGAGCTTGCAGGCACAGTCAGGACCCCTCCACTGAGTCCTTCTGGGGGTTTAGGGTGCTTGGATCCCAGCTAGGATCCCCTGAATTCCGCCCCACAGCCCCAAACCCAAACTGTCCTGCCTTGTTCCCGGCCGGCCGAATCCTTTGTTTCCTTCTCCTCTGCCCAGCAGCTCCCCCTCCCCTCTGCCGGCTCGGATCACAACCTGACTACCTGTCCCTCACCTAAAGACATCCCCTGCTTTCCCGTTCCCCACACAGACAGCCCCTACTCCATCACAGTGTTAATCACCCCAACTTCCAGGCTGAGAACAGCAAAGCACCCTGGTCATGTTCCCCATAGTTCCCGACTGGTATGGGGGAAAGAACCCCCGGGGGCCACCCCGGACCTTCCTGCCACTTATTCCAGATGGCCAGGCCCTGCTGGAGGTGCCCAGGGAGGACGTATCAGCGCTCAAGGGGGCTTTGCTGGGCCTGACTCCATCTCCTGCCTGGTGGGATGGGGGGACTCACCTCATGCCGGGGTGAGTCCCAGCCATAGCAAGCAGCGCTCGGGGCACAAGGCTGTACCCAGAATGGTCCTGGTTCTCCTTTCAGGGGGCAGGTGCCAGAGCCAGATTCTGGTTCTACCGCTCGTGGGAGGGGTGTCTCTCCTCCCAGCAGCGCTGTGACTGTGGACAGTCATTAACCCCACGCGGGGCAGGGTCTGTCACCGCAGCACAGCCCCAGCTATGGGTGCCCAGCTTGTTCACCTGCTGCTGTCCGTCCAGTCTGGCCAGAGACTTCTGCCTCCTCACGGCTGATCTGGGGCTGGGGCTGGGGGGCAGCCACATCCCCTGGCTTGCAGTGGTTTCCATCGTCTCCAGGGCGTAGTTTGGTTTGGTGGCTCTCGGTGGGCACTGTCCTTTCCCTGGGCAGTGAGCCGGCTGCTTTCAGACCCCTGCTGCTGCTACAATCCCCCACGTGACACCGAGTTTCTGCTAATGTTTGGATCCCGGCCACAGCTCAGCCTCCACAGCCGCGCTGAGCTTTGATCCCCAGGTGGTCCCACTAATCATTATCGCCAGAGTTACACCAGGGCCACTCTTCCTTGCTGGTTATTAATTTTCCAGCTTGATGCAAGAGGGAAGGAAACTGATTGTGCTGCGCCTTACTTGGGTGTGTGATGCAGCAGCCTGCTGGGGCTACAGAGGCAGCGGATAAGGACAGCCAGAGAGAGACTGTTTGCGAAGTTTGCTTTCAAGGGTTTTTCCCAGTGGAAGGGCTTCATTATCCCACTGGCTTGGGCTGGGGCTGCAAGGAGAGGCAGACTGGCCTAGTGGTGGCTCAGGAACTGACCTGAGATGCCAGAGAGCTAGGTTAAGTTCGAGGCTTCTCTAGGGACTCTCTGGGGCTCAGTTCTCCAGGGCTAATCCTTCCTCTGGCTGCTTAGACTGCAGCCTCTGCAGGGCAGGGCCCATCTCATCCTCTCTCTGGCAAGCTCCCCACATGGTTCAACCTTGTCTTGAACAGGAGGTGCTAGATAGGTGCTGCTGAAATGTGAGACATCAAGTAGATGTGACCCCTGTGAGCTTTGTGTCATCCGCGCTGCTGCTCTCTCAAGTAAAGACACTGCAGGCTAGAGGATTAATCAATTTCCTTTTAATGAGTCCTCTGCTTCCCACCAGCCTAATGTGCCAGGAGAGGAGCGTAAATTGATTCCAAGTGGGACTGTAAATCATTGCACTTTTACTGGCTAGCCATGGCAATGACGTGTCACAGCAGCATCCATGCGGGGGTGGTTCCCTACACTGCAGTGGCTGAATCACGCTCCAAAGATGAACTCACCTTTCAATGGGGAGGGGACTCGTCATGTCCCAGGGCAGGAGGCTCCAGGATGGGAGCGTCAGGGCACAGAACCCAGATGAGATCAGGGGCCCGTTGTGCTGGATGCAACACACACATGCTTGGCCCAGTGAACTGACAGTCTAACCAGGCAAAAGACAGGAGGAGAAATCAGGACTGAGATTTGGAGCTAGAACCAGAACCCAGGAGTCCTAGGTCTGGCACCCCTATGCCTCCTGCCTCTCGCTGCTCTGAGTTGTGTCTGGTTCCTGTACGCCCCAAAGGGACCAGCATTACAGCCAGTGCGTTCATGCCCTCTACCCTGGGCAGGGCTGGCACAGAGCCAGCCACACCACTTTGGTGCCAGGCAGGCAGGGCCGCATGGGGAGGAGGTGGAAGTGGGCAGGGGCCCCCATGAGAGTTTTCGGCGGGTCTTCGGTGGCAGGTCCTTTGGTGTCGCCAAACACACCCGGAGCAAGTGAAGGACCCTGTGACGTTATTGATATAAACTGGGACCATATAGAACATGGTTGCAACCAAGGTCCTGTAGTGGCACCAAATCTTACGTAAAGGGGGTCAGATAAGGGGTCTAAGACCAGGTTCTGGGTTGCTGGTTATGATTATGGTGTCTATATGTCTGTATCATTTTGTAGTTGAAGTTATAGGTATTGGCTCTGTACTATCTGTATTTCAAATTTGTGCTGTGCTTCTGATGGTGTTAGCTCTGCCTAGCTTGCTTGATGCCCTTTAAGGACCATCAGCTACACAACTGACCCATTGAGAGGAGGCAGATACGCCTTGTAACTCAGCAAAGTGCAGGGAGTTGCCCAGGTGACTCCAGACTCCATTTTGCTGTAAAGCCTGTAAAAGGCTGATGCCTCATCTCCATCTTGTTTTGAGTCCTGCTTCTTACCTCTGGAGGGACTTTGCTACAAACTGAGGCTCTACCCAAGGGACTGATGACCCATCCCAGTGGGGGATGTTCTCCAGAGACTGGATTTAAACCTGCAGTTTACTCCATCACTGTTACAAGCCTGAACTAAGAACTTTGCCATTACTGTGTGTAATTGATTCCATTTAACCACTTCTAGCTCTCATCTCTACCTTTTTCCTTTTATGAATAAACCTTTAGATTTTAGATTCTAAAGGATTGGCACCAGCATGATTTGTGGGTAAGATCTGATGTGCATATTGACCTGGGTCTGGGGCTTGATTCTTTGGAATCGAGAGAACCGTTTTCTTTTATTGGGGTGTTGGTTTTCATAACCGTTCATCCCCAGGACGAGTGGCACTGGTGGGGATATTGGGAAACTGGAGTGTCTAAGGAAATTGCTTGTGTGACTTGTGGTTAGCCAGTGGGGTGAAACCGAAGTCCTTTTTGTCTGGCTGGTTTGGTTTGCCTTAGAGGTGGAAAACCCCAGCCTGGGGCTGTAATTGCCCTGTTTAAGCAATTGGTCCTGAATTGGCACTTTCAGTTGGGTCCCGCCAGAACCACATTGTCACAAACCCGCTGCCGAAGACCCAGAGCTTCTTCCCCTCCAGGTCTTTGGCGGCAATTCAGCAGCAGGTCCTTCAGTCGCTCTGGGACCCGCCGCCAAAGACCCCAGGCCCCCTGAATCCTCTGGGTGGCCCTGCAGCCAGGGTGTGGCTGGCACTGGCAGAGCTCCCTTCTGGCCCCACTTTCTGCCAGAGGGGGAGATGAGGTGGCCTGAGCCTGAATCAGCCATGCCCTCCAGTGCCATTGCAGTCACCTGGCGGACAGCAGCCGGGTCTTCGCCTCCCTAGGGCGGGCTCGTGCCCCCGCCCGCCTCTTCATTACTTCCTTCTCAGCTGGCGACAGGTAAATTACCAAGGAGCTCGACTGCTATTGATCAGCACTCAGAGGAGCAGCTTCTTTCCCAGGAGTCTCTCTGCACTCCAGTCTCTGGCTGGGCCTCGCGGCAGTGCTACTCCTGCGGGACTTTGAAACCTTCCTTTCTCACTGCCTGTTTGCCACCTCCTCCAGACCCACTGTGGAGGCCATGGGCAGGCTGGGACGTGATCGCCCCACAGAAAGGGGGCAGTTCTGGAGCATAGAACACTGCAGATTCCCATAAGAACATACGAACAGCCAGACTGGGTCAGACCAACGGTTCATCCAGCCTAGTGTCCTGTCTGCTGACAGTGGCCAGTGCCGGGTGCCCCAGAGGGAATGAACAGAATGGGGAATCACCAAGTGACCCATCCCCTGTCGCCCATTCCCAGCTTCTGGCAAACAGAGGTAGGGACACCATCCCTGCCCAGCCCGGCTAATAGCCACTGATGGACCTATCCTCCATGAACTTACCTAGTTCCTTTTTGAACCCTGTTATAGTCTTGGCTTTTACAACATCCTCTGGCAAGGAGTTCCACAGGTTGACTGTACATTGTGTGAAAAAACACTTCCTTTTGTTTGTTTTAAACCTGCTACCTACTAATTTCAATTGGTGACCCCCTAGTTCTTGTGTTATGAGAATAACACTTCCTTATTTACTTTCTCTACAGTAGTCATGATTTTATAGACTTCAATCATATCCCCCTTCAGTCATCTCTTTTCCAAGCTGAAAATCCCAGTCTTATCAATCTCTCCTCATACGGAAGCCGTTCCATCCCCTTCATCATTTTTGTTGCCTTGTTTCTGAACCTTTTCCAATTCCAATATTTCTGTTTTGAGATGGGGCAGTCATATCTGCACACAGTATTCAAGATGTGGGCTCACCATGGATTTATATAGAGGCAACATGATATTTTCTCTCTTATTGACTATCCCTTTCTTAGTGATTCCCAACATTGTGTTTGCTTTTTTGACTGCCGCTGCACATTGGGTGGATGTTTTCAGAGAACTCTCCACAATGACTCAAGATCTCTTTCTTGAGTGGTAACAGCCAATTTAGACCCCATCATTTTATATGTATAGTTGGGATTATGTTTTCCAAAGTGCATTACTTTGCATTTATCCCTGTTGGCAGCTGCTGGGCACCAGCCTAGAGTGGGGCTTTCAGCACAGAATCCCTGCCCAGGTACCACACACGGGGGCGTCCCCCAGCCACTGTCCAGCCCTTCTTGGAAGTCAGCAGCACTGATGTCTGGCAGCTTCGGATCTGGCCCATGAAGCCTGCCCAGTTCCAGCAGGACAGCGGCCTTGGTCCCTGTGCAGTGAGCTGGGCCAGGGTGTATGCTGGCACTATGGCTGCAGGACAGGGAGCGCCCTGCAGAATCCATGTGGGCTCTTAAAACTGCTGCTCCCTCCAGCACCTGCCCTCCCCGGCTCTCAGCAGCCGCATGCTGCAGGGTTGCACACGGCAGGGAGCAGCCCTGGGCTGGAGCAGGGCAGGTCCCACAGGGCAGGGTTGCTTCATGTGTGTGCCACAGATTTAAAGAGAAGAGAGGCCGTTCTAAGCGCCCTGACCAGGCTCCAGCCCCCACTGTGGGCACTGAGTGAAAGGCAGGTCCCTGTGGGCCGTGAGCACCGATGGTGCTGCGTCACGCAGCCAGGACAGGAAAGAGTTAACATGCACTTGCTGGAAGGGTCTCACCACTCAGTCCCACCAGAGCCTGTCTGAAACCGCCTGTCCCCCGTGTTACCCCTCCTGTCCAGACAGGCGGCGGGAGCCCGCGGGGAATGCCAGCGGCACCAGAAAACCCCCCAGGCACCTGGCTTCACACCTCGCTCCCCAGCCACCCTGAGCCTGTCCAATTGACTCCATTGCCAGGGATCGGCTCCCGCCTGGCAGCTGCAGTGGGAGCAGATTGTGAACTGGCCACTCGTCCCCGCTGCTGGTTCTGGGCTCTGAGGGTGGAAGTCGCCCCCGTGCACCGGACACAGCAGTGAGCTGGACCTGGCAGAGCTGGGGGCCTGGGGCTCTTTCTGACTTCGCCCTGCAGGCTGACGCTGCCCCTGGAACAAAGCCTTTCCCACCCTGCAGCTCAGCTCAGCCCAGCCCCGCTGTGCCCTGCTCGCCCCCCCACCTGTTAGCAGGGGAGCTGGGCTCCCTGCTGGCACCAGTTCCCGCTAGGGCTGGGCTCCCTGGGCGGGCAGGGAGTTTAATTTGCTGCCAGGAACGCATGGGCTGCTGGAGACAGCGAGCAAGAGAAACAGCAGCCAGCTCCTCACGTCTTAGGGAAACCGTTATTAAACACAGCCGGGCGGGGGCGGGGAGCACACTGCCCAGAGCCAACCTGTGTGTCTGTCGCTTCTTTAGTGCTCTTTTTGGCTGTGAAACTTCCCACCCAGTCAGGAAACAGTGGAGCAAACTGTGTAGCCGGGCTGCCCTGGGGCGGCTGCAGTCATGGGGTACTGCAGGTCACTGACCTTTCTGCTGCTGCTTCGCCCGCTGAACCCCATGAAATGCTGGCCCAGGATCGGGTGAATCACCCACCTTGCCTGGAATCTCACCAGGGAGGGGACAGGGCATAAAACACCTGTCCAGCCCCACTCAGCCTCCAGCAGAGAAATCTACAGCGGGAAGATGGCCCGGGCTGGCTGCTTGACGATGTGGAAGTTGGACAAAGCGCAGACATCTTAGTCTTCCACGAAAAGCGAGGGTCAGGCTAATGCTAACAGCTAATAATGCGAGACTTCCAAGCAGGGCCTGGGCGAGTGGAAAAGAACTGTAGGAGATGCTGCTTTCCGACCTTGTGTTAGATAAGACTGGAATACAGACTGTAGCAGGAATTGCTGAGGAAAGTAAGATCTCAGGAAGGAATGTGTATGAACAAAATGCAGTTCTTGATCATTATTATATGTAACAAAAGGTATAAATGCTTGTCCTAATTGTGCATTCTCCCCCTTGCAATATTGCTTGAGAATAAACTGCCTCTGACATGTTGCAACCAACCTCAGAGTGAGGGTTTGTTTCTCTCCCACAATGGCCTTGGGGAAGAACAGTCATGGAGCTATGAAACTGGATGGATTCTCGGGTTTTCTGTATTCGATTCCTGACAGTGCCGCAGTCGCTGGCTGTCATCTTGGACAGGTCACCGAGTGTCAGAGAATGGCCCAGCCCAGGTGCCTTTGAAAATCCAGCCTGGATCTCTCTGGGCCTCTGTCCCCGTGTGTGAAATGGGTCTGGCGTGGCTAGGAGTTCTTTGAGGCAGCACCCAGCACAGTGGGGTGTCTGGGCATTGCAGTCAGGCCAGTACTAGAGGGTCTGTGCGATTGTCAGTGTCCCTGTGGTGTGTGGTACCAAGCTGGCTGCATTTCCCCAGGACCCCTCAGTGCCCATCAGTAGGCACCGCTCCTGCTGGGAGAGGGGTGAGTGGGCTCTGCTGATTTGCTGGGGCAGGTGGCTGGTTACCCAGACAGGACATAAGAGAGCGGACGTGGCTCTCTATGGACAGAGGATCCAGGGGGTGGGCTGAGCACCTGAGCGAGGAGCACCGGGGGAAAGGCAAGAGACCAGGGCACGGGGCACTCACCAGGCAGTTCAGAGCAGCGGGGCAAGTGCCCTGTAGCCACCAGGGCTGCTCTCCCATAACAACTCCTGTTCCTGCAAGGGAAGGCGCTTCGAGTATTGACAGGTTGTGGCGTATGCAGGGCAATCCCTGCTCTCTGCTGTACAGCACTGTTCCCAGCCCTCACCTCACTCCCTGAGAGCTGGGACAGCATGCTTGTAAAAGGGCAAATTCAAAATGTAATCATCAGCGTGGCAATCCGCTCCTGCTCCTGGGCAGCGCACAGTAAACAAGACGCCTCCAGGCAGTTGTTTAGCAATTAGGGCCCAGCCGAAACTCCCTGGCTTGGTAATTGCGGGAGCTAAACAAGCTGTGGGTATGAATATTAATCTAGCTCTGGGCTGGAGCGGCAGCTGGTGCTCTTGAGTCCAGGGAGCTACTGCCCTGCAAAGAGCTTTAATTTGTTAGCTATTGGCTGCTAGGAGAGATTAAATGGTTGTGGTGATTGCAAAGCACCATGCAGGTGTGTGTGTGTGTGTATGTGTGCATGCACCCCATGTGTCCTGTGTGTGCACAGTGTGTGTCCCGTGTGTCCTGTCTGTGCACACAATGCATGTGTGGGTGTGTGGGGGTGTTTGTGGCCTGTGTGTGTACATGGGGGGGGCATGCACAGTGCATGCACCCTGTGGGTGTGCATGTGTGAGTGCCCAGCATTATTACTGGGGTGGGGAGAGGAAGGAGCCAGGTACCGTTTGCAGATAAGTTGAGTTCATGAAATTCTTCTCCAAGGGGCAAATCAGCTGCTAGGCCAGGGGGCTCTAATGCCCGCCCACATGCACGGGGGTTCCCAATTGCCACCTGCTGAGGTCTGTGCCCCCAGCCTGAGCATGCAGGGGGTTAGTTCAGAGCGTCCCACTCCCTGCAGGAGGCACTGGACAAAGGCCAGCGGGTGTGGGGGGGGGCGAAGGGGCAGGCTGTGCCCTCTCAGTGGTGGCATTTCAGGGCGAGTGGCATTGGCCAGGGGCTGAAGGCACCAGTTCTCCCAGCACCGCTGGTGATGTTGAACCAAAGCCCAGCACAGAGGCGCTTCATGCTGGTGCTGACAAGGACATGACAGACCTGGGTGCCAGGGCATGCGCGTGGCAGGGATGGCGCGGGGCTGTGTGGCAGGGTCAGCCCAGAGTGGCTGTTTGGAACTCAGTGGGGACCCAGGGCAGTGTCTGAGCATGGGGAGGTGCGGCTGCATTTCTCTGCCTGTGTCCTAGAGCCCAGCCCGGCATGACTGCCCCAGAACCTCGCGGGTGCTCAGAGCCCAGCCTGCTGGAGCAGCAGGTCAGGCCACCTCCTCTCTGGCGAGGCAGCTGCCAAGTGCCAACCGGCTGCAGAGGTTTGGGCCCTGCGGCTCCATCCAGCCGGGGCCGGTCAATGGGGGTGACTGTCCCACTCTGCCCTGACTGGCCACCTGTCATCGCAGCCCCCACCAATCGATTCCCCCGCACACTCCTGCCGCAAGGGGCTGCGAAGCCAGCAGCGCTATCGATCGACAACCCGACATCAGAGCCCGGACACGCTCAGCATGCACAACGCCCGGGCTGCCTGTGTCTCAGGCCTGCCGTTCCCTTCCCAACTGCTCTCCCTGTGAAAAATGGGCCCAGGCTGCATGGGGACGGCACTGGAACCTTTGCACAGGGGTGAATCCCTCTGGCTGCTGCTGCACCATAGTCCTGTGTCTCCGGGGAGCCTGGCTGCCGGTAGCCCCGATCAGGCTCGGCTTTAGAATGGCTCCTGCCTTCGGCGGCTCCCCCTCTACGATTCCTGGTGGGGGCTTGGCAAAGCATGGCCGCCTGGTTATGTTTCCCCATGACAAACAAGGGCGTTAAACTCGCAGGAGCCTCCCCAGAGGAGATGGAGGACAGTGCAGACACAAAGCCCACAAACCTGTCACCGCCGTGCCTCGCATCAGCCTGGGCTAGTTAGAAAGGATGGGTCCCTCCCGCCACCCCTGCACGCTGCTGTGTGCAGTCACTAACACAATGCGCGCACGCACACATGCTCACGTCCATGCGACCATTGTGCATGCACACCTTTATGTGTGCACACGCTCAAACTTTGCCGTGGGTCCAAGGGCAGGGCTCCTGGGCACAGCGTCTCTGTGCCCTTTGCATGCCCTCCAGCAGGTTGGTGCCTGGTGGAGTCAGCACGGGCTAGGTCTCTGAGCCCACGGCCCCACTTTTGCTGCCTGGGCTGGTCTCTGCTACTGCCGCCTGGGTTTCACAGCGATGCCAAATGGGTGTAATGGGCTGATGACGGCTGCCCTGGACCCAGCCAGAGGGGGTGGGACATGACCCTGGGTGCAAACAGTGGCATTTGTGCCCACCCTGCCTTCGTACAGTGGCTGCAGGCTGTGCTGGGTGGAAGGGGAATCGGGCTCCGTGGGGCCAGGTGTTCCCAAGCTGGCTTGGTGCTGCTGGTGAAAGACACACGCTCTGTCTGGCTACACACAGGTGCTGCCATGGTGCTGAACAATCCCTGCTTCCCAGTTGCTATTTGCTTAAGCATCAAGGGTTGCGGAGCCGGTGAGCTCCTCTCAGCATGGCGGGGCCATACCAGGGGGCCGGTGGTCCCAGATTAGCAGGGAGGGAGCGTGGGGGGGGGGGGGGGAGGGAAGGCCTGGGAGCGCTGGGGTAAGAGTGCAGGCAGGGCCTGCTTCTGCATTGCCCTGTGCCTGGTGCCCACATCATGAAATGAATCAGCAGCGGCGGGTTCCTTCCACTCACTGTCCAGCTCCTGAGCCGGCCGGAGCCGCGTTCCCGCACTTTCCTCTGCGGCCCCTGAGCTGCGAATGTGGGCCGGGCGCAGGGGGCTGGGGCTTTCCGAGAGCACCACACAGACTGTGGTGCAGCTCTGGGCACCAGTGTGATGCTGGCTCAGCAGCGTTTCACAGGTGCCGGGTGCTGGAAAGCCCAGAGCACCCCCTGTCGAGGGAGCCCAGAGTTCACTGGGGGCGGGGGGAGCTCTCCCACGCTCCACACTTGCTATAAAGTTTGTTCTGCGAGGAGCAATCTTAGCGTCACTATAGCAACAGCAGCACGAGAAGGGCTAAAGCTGCTGTTCGCAGGTATCGATTTGGAGAACATGCCCCAGGCAGCATTTGGAGAGGTACCAAGGAACACTGCCTCAGCCCCCCTCCTCTGCCCTTGGGGGGTGGGAAAAGGGGCAGGAAGGCGACCCAGGGATTAGGGTTGCCCAGCTCCACCTGTTTTATCACCCAATCGTTGATAAAGTGGGCGCAACATCATTCCTGGGGCCCAGGACACCTGGGTTCAGTTCCCTGCTGCTGATTGTTTGTGTGGCCATCCCGGTGTCTGTCCAGTCTCCAAGACCAGCTGTAACGTGTGGGTGACACTTCCCCCCCCCCCACCTAGCAGAGCCAGGAGCCTGCTCTGGGCTCCAGCCATGACACGTGGACAGGGCTGTGATCGCATCCATCTGTGCAATCAGACTCTTGGAGCCCGTTCCACTGCAGATCATCAGTAAAAGAGCCTCTCCCACCCACACTGATCTGCCTCTGAGTGTTTGTCTTGTGAGCGCCCCGGCTAAGCAGAGCTGGGTGGTGATGGGGTGACCATCTGTCGGCACAACTGGCAAGTGGCAGGGGCTGGCCCACAGCACGGCAGCCAGGGGGATATGGGGGCTGGACCCCCCAGAAAAGAAGGGTTGGTTTGACTGCTGCAGAAGCCATGGAGTTCCCAGTGCAAACAGGCAGCTCTAACCCTGGCACCCGTTAACAGCCACACCTGAGTATCACTTGTTACTCTGACCCCTGGGCCTCCTCGCCAGCATGTACCTAGCCCTGGCATCCTCTGCCTGCATCCACTGCCAGCGGGTAGCGTGGAGAAGGACGTGTCTTTTCCAGGACACCTGGGCTGCAAATGAGCTTATTGCCCAAGGGAGTCAATGTCATCGTAGCTCCTACAATGGGTGCCTGGCATGGGGCAGGGCAGGGGTCCCTTGCCCCTCAGACAGGCGCGATGCTGAGGAGCAGGCATGGCACATACATAAGTCCGGGACACAGAGGGTTTTCCCACATTTAAGTGGCTTTGAATGCAGCCAGCCCATCGCTCTCTCTGATTACTGCCGCCTGCTCTGTGGAGCAGAGCTGTGATCTCTGTGCATGTCCCCCGCTCCCCGGCGCTAATGGACAGCGTTTAACCAGTCATCTGTGGCAGAGCATCCACGATCATGCCCCCCCGCCCCCCGCTGCCGTGTCGCTCCTGGCCGTGCTGGCGTTACGGCTGCCGGAGGAGTCTGTGGTTCGCCGCAGACAGCGGGGAGAGGAAGAGGGACGCTGCGAGTGAGCAGGTAGCACATGGGGCCAATAGGGCCCCTCACACAGAGAACGTGGGAGAGCCGGGACCAGGGTCTAAATATCTCACATTAGCAGAATGGGGCTGCAGCTGAATCTGCACCAGGCATGAGCCATACCCCGGCTGCGGGGGCTGTTCCCCTCACGCTGCCCCCACAGCCCAAGACTGTAGCTAGGGATCCCAGAAGAAATATTAAAGCATTCTTTCCTCCCTGAGCGCTGCAGAGCTGGGATTGTTCATGCTTGGACCACAGGAGCACCTAGAGGTCCTGATGGCGAGCGAGGGACAGAGACAGGGCCTGCGGTCCCCGCCATACAAGCCATAACATGCCCACCCTCGCAGCCCTGTGCCTGTGCGGGGAGCTGCCTGCAAGAGGAGCTGCTTCCCCAAGCCACAGCCCTTTTGCCCCCTCCTCTCGGGGTGAAAACTCCAGCCCCCAGCTCTGCCAGCCATGGCCTTCGCCTCCGGACACAGGGCAGAGCCAGACGGGGAGACCTCATGACCTTCTCTCACACCCCAGCAGCAGCCAGGGCCTTACATGTGTCACCTGCAGGGTGTTTCGTAGGGGTCAGAGGAGGCCATCGGTCCGCCAGCCATGCTCCCAGGGTGCCTGCCCTGTGTGGAACAACATGCCAGCCCCCAGACATGGGTGCACTAGCAGGCAGGGTCTGGCCCAGCTGCTCCTAGGCGGGGAGCCCAGAGAACGTCATGCCCGGTCCACCCACAGGGCTTGAATACAGCCCTGCTGGGATGTGTCTGAGGCCTTTTGTCCCCACTCTGCAGAGGGGCAGGGGCTGCCTGCCCTCGCCCAGGGTGCTGGGAATACAAACCACTGTAGGAAATGGGATCCGAATTCCCAGGGGTCTGGAAATCCTAATGATGTGTTTCCTGTGAGGGGAGAACTGGCAGGAAGAGGCTGGATCCGTATGTGTGGGAGGGGGGGGGGAGGTTCTAGGTGGCGAAGACAGGGGCAGCAGTAGAGCTGCTGTAAGAGGAGCCCAGAGCTGGGACAGCACGGGCTGCGGGTCGGGATGGAGGGGCACCAGAGAGCTGGGGGTCCCCCTCACAAAACACACAGAGCTCTGCTACTGCCCCTCAATCCTGACTCTCAACCCCCCTCTTACCCCAGCCCTGGGCTCCCCTCACGCCTAGCTCTGCCGATGCCGCCTAGACCCCACAAGTCCCTCCAGCATCTCCCTGTGACTTGCACTCCCTCCCGCAGCCTGTCTCCCCCTTCTCCCAACCCCAGCGCTCGCTGAGCGAGGGTGTCCGTGGGGTTTGCATCGCACAAGCGCATTTAAACTCTCCACTCCGCAGCAGTGGAGCCAGGTGATTTATGGCGCCTTCCCGGCCTAATGCTGGGGAATAAATTGCGCTGCCGTCAGAGAAAAGGGAATTAGCATCCGGAGCCAACAAGGCCTCCATTCCGGTCACTCCCCACACCCCTGCCCGTTGGTATTGCAGGAGATGGAAACTCTGGAGTCTGGCCGGCTTGCCGAGCTCTATACCCTCCTCCGCACAAGTATTCCAGGCCTGGCCCGGCCACGGTCGGGCGCACGCATGCGGCGTCTTTCCATTTACTGGTGCGTCAGCAGCGACTGAAGCTAAATCACTTTCATTAGACCAGCCAAGCGGGCAGGTGCAGCCGGCCCCGCCGAGAACACATAGTGAGACTGAAAATGAAGTTTGTGATCCAGGGCCAGATTGTGAGTGGATCCCATACCCCGTAACGCTGCCTAGTAGGGGCTGTTGTTTCATTGTGCTCCTCGTTGTCTGGCTGTAACTGTTGTCTCTTATCTTAGACTTAGATCAGGGCAGGGGCTTTGCTCTGAGTTTGTACAGCCCCTAGCGCAGCGGGGTCCTAGTCTGTGGCTGGAGCACTTAGGCACTACCGTAATACACCTAATACCCAATGTACAGCCTGTCACGGGGTCCCTGCTCCCCACAAAGCCAGTCAGGACTTTGGGGAGCCTCCTCTCCCTTGGAGCAGACTTGTTCAGGGCAAGAAGCTCACACGTCTTCACCTCCTGGGTCTCTCCTTGGAGCATTCAGCATCCTCTGCCCCTCCGTGGAGCTGTCCCACAGCGAGTCCGCCCCAGCGGGGTCCTGGGGAAGCCACAGGGTCCTGCACCCCCACTTTGCAGTCAGACGTGACTCTCAGCCAGCCAGTAACACAGAGGTTTATTCATGACAGGAACAGGGTCTAAAACAGAGCTTGTAGATACAGGCGAACCAGACCCCTCGGCCGCCGGTCCATTCTGGGGGGCAGTGAGCAGACCCCACGTCTGCACTTCCACTCCTCGTCCCCAGCCAGCTCCAGACTAACCCCTCCACGCTCCTCCTCTCTGCTCAGCCCTTTCCGGGCCAGGAGGTCACCTGATCCCTTTGTCTCCAACCACCTTCAGTTGGCACCTTTGCAAGAGGAGGGGCCAGGCCATCAGTTGCTAGGAACAGATGCCCGGCATTTAGGTGCACTGGCTCTTTGCTCTGCAGCAATCACACACCCTTATCCCACCACCTAGATACTTAAGAACTGCATAGGGGACACTGAGGCACCAACACAGTATTCAGAGCAACATTAAGAACAGTCCCAGTTCGTCACACAGCCCCAGCACAGTGGGGTCCTGGTCTCTGTCTGGGCACCTAGGCACTACCGTAATACACCTAATACACAATGTACAGCTCCTAGCGCAGTGGGGTCCTAGTCTGTGGCTGGAGCACCTAGGCACTACCGTAATACACCTAATACCCAATGTACAGCCCCTAGCACCTGGTCTATGACTGGACTCCTAGTTGCTACCATAATAAACAACATTAGACCAGCCCCAAGCCGTGTGAGGGAAGAGGGGGAAACCACTAAATTTTACTTACCCTGCAATGACTTTAAAAGCCTTGTTTGCATGAAGACAAATCACTTTCCTACCCCACAGAGCCTGGTGCAGCCAGATGGAATATTTCCCCGTCTTGCTAACCACTTGGGCTGGTGAGGCTGGATCCATAGCGATGGGGCCGGGCACTTCTCTGTGCCCAATGTACAGCTCCTAGCACAGCGTGTTAAATTAGACTCGCCACACGTGTTAAATCAGGAACGAGCGGTGGGGCAGGGGAAGGAGCCAGAGGATACGACAGCAATGCCTTTATTCCAGCTTGGGCTGCAACACGCTGCACTGGTTCCTGCTTAATGCCCCTGTATGTCATAATTCCCTTCGTGGTGCCTTACAAGCCACAATAAATTAGCCAGGCGCAGGCGCCTGGGAGTAACGGTCAGCTCCCACGCCTGCCAGTTCAGACTCCAGCTGCCTGGCTGAGCCTCCTCTCAGGCTAGCCGGGAGCTGGGGGCTGCCAGCTCTGGGGTGGGAGCAGGGACCTTTGGACACGCTGGTCCTGTTGTTCAGACCAAAAATGGAACTTAGGAACCTGAATTCACTTCCTGGCTTTGCCACAGACACCCTGTGTGACCCTGGCAAGTCCCCACATTTCTCTGGGCCTCTTCTCCCATCCTTTGTCTGCACAGCCCGGGATGGCTTGGGGCAGGGCCAGCCTCTCTCTCTGGATCTGGCAGCGTCTGGAACAATACGGCTCAGATCCTGGTTGGGGGGGTCGGGCAGCACCTAGCACAACTTGAGCCCTAAGCTCAACCAGGCTGTTTGTAGCACCTGGCACAATGCAGCTCCGATCTCAGCCGGGGTCTAAGCAGCGCCCAGCGCGATGGGGCCCTGATCTCAGCCAGGGTCCGTGCAGCGCACAGCGCGACGGGACCCTGATCTCGGTCGGGGTCTGTGCAGCGCCCAGCACGAGGGGGCCCTGATCTCAGCTGGGGTCTATGCAGCTCCCGGCACGATGGGGCCCTGATCTCGGTCGGGGTCTGTGCAGCGCCCGGCACGAGGGGGTCCTGATCTCAGCTGCGGTCTATGCAGCTCCCGGCGCGACGGGACCCTGATCTCGGTCAGGGTCTATGCAACGCCTGGCGCGAGGGGGCCCTGATCTCAGCTGGGGTCTATGCAGCCCCCGGCGCGACGGGGCCCTGATCTTGGTTGGGGTCTAGGCAACGCCTGGTGCGAGGGGGCCCTGATCTCAGTTGGGGTCTATGCAGCGCCCAGCACAACGGGGCCCTGATCTCGGTTGGGGTCTGGGCAGCGCCTGGCACGACGGGGCCCTGATCTCAGTCAAGGTCTGGGCAGCGCCCGGCACAACGGGGCCCTGATCTCGGTTGAGGTCTGTGCTGCGCCCGGCACGACGGGGCCCTGATCTCAGTCGAGGTCTGGGCAGCGCCCGGCACAACGGGGCCCGGAACTCAGCCGGGGTCTATGCAGCGCCCAGCACAATGGGGTCCTGATGTCCATTGTGGATGCTGTAATTCTGATGAATAACAACACAGGCGGCGTCAGAGGAAGCCAGTCAGTGCAATGAGCCCAGCTCTCTCCAGCATGGCTGCTGCCACGTGGGGAATAGCCCTGGTTTCAGAGGCGAGAGCTGGAGGGTGCATGCAGGGCACCCAGAGGGGCTGCCTGTGCTGTTACAGAACCCTCTGAAACCCAGTTCATTGCACTGGCCAAGTTCCCATCCAGCAGGATGCAGGACTGCACTCAGTGGGGGCGGAGCAGGGTGGTCTGGAAATGGCAGGTGGGTTTTCCAAGCAGTCAGAGGGAAACGCGCACAGCACAGAACACAAACCTTTCCCCTGCATGAGTCCTGATCTGCCCAGAGGTGGGATCTGGCCTTTAAAGCAGGAGCTGGGAACCAGGACTCCTGGGTTCTATCACCAGCTCTGGGTGGGGAGTGGGGTCTAGAGGGGTAGAGGAGGGAGGCTGGGAGCCAGGATGCCTGGGTTATCCCATAACTATATCCAGGGACTGGAAATTGGAGTTAGCAAGATTCAAACTGGAACATCCCTGGAACAGCTCTTTGGCATGGAGCTGAGAGGGGTGCTTCTGTCTAACCACTCTGGCAAACCCACATGCTGTTAGCTGCATACAGGAGTCTCTGGGCAAGGTGCTGGAGGGTCCTAATGCTCCTTTCTGGCTTTACAGTTCAGGGGCCTGAGCCTCAGTGGCCCAGCACACCAGGCCATCAGTCACACCAGTGCGACGTGTGTGAAGCGTGGCCAGATCAGAGCAGAAGCAATTTGCCTGGCTGCACGTAACTGCCCAAGGCTCGAAGCCCCAGGATGAGTCGATGAAATTGTGTGTGCTGGGAAATGCCTCAGAGATTCCCAAGCCCAGCGAGCATGGAGCGGCCACCTGGGAAGCTGCCACTCGCTGATAGGAAGTGATGGGGGCCCTGCTAGTCTGCCATGGCTAGTGCCAAAGGCCCAGGCATGAGTCGGTGAGCGTGGGACAACAGCAGGAATGGTGTGTGTGGGGGGGTGAACCCAAGCCCCTACAATTCCCTGAGAGATGTGCAGGCATCCCACAATGCACAGCAGCTGCCCCGCACTTAGCGCCAGTTTCCCATGGTGGTACAGAAGATGCGGGGATGCCCACTCACAATGCAACAGAGCTTTTGCCAATATAGCCAGACAGTGTGTGGACACAATGCACCGGCACCACCAATGCCCCACCATGAATGCACATACCCAGAACTGCTTTACAGAACTGCACTGTACCGTTCCTGGTGAGTGGTTCACCACTACCATAGCTGCAGGCCCAGGAGGAGAGAGAAATCTCAGTCAGCATGGAACCCCCGGGAGCTAAAACTTGACAAATTCCTTCCCCTCCATGCTGTTTACACTGTCACAGCATTCTCCAATGAGCAGCATCTCTCTTAGGTATGTACACAGCTCCATCCCCAGTGGGTTTATTCTCACAACCCCCCTGGGAGGCAGGGCAGAGCTGTTAGCTCCATGTTACCGTCTCCGGAGTCCAGGCTACCACCTGGGCTTCTGTTCTTGTACGTGCCTCTGTGAGCTGGCCAGGGGTTCCTAAAGGACCCTGCGGGGGAAATGGTGCCCCTAGTTCCCAGCCTTCTCCTCTCTGCTTCTCAGTTTCCCCATCTGTAAAATGGGTCTATTGAACCTTCCTGTGTCTGTCTACAGTAGCCTCTGTGGGCAGTGACTTTCTCTCACAGCACCTGGCCCAACAGAGTCCCCAATTGCCATTGATGGTGCTACGACTAACACCAGTCAATGTGGCTATGATGTGGTGAACCACTCACCAGGAACGGTACAGTGCAGCTGCTGCTCCAGTGCTCAGCTCCTCCCTACAGCTGAGATTTCTGTTAAGATGGAAACCGCCTCCTTTTTATCCTGTTATTTATTACCGCCCACAAAGACAAGGCTGTAACAGCCTTGCACATGTAGAAACTCTTCTGGAAAACAGCCTCCCTCCCTGACCTCGGCCCTCAACGACTTATTCTGCGAACAGGGTTTTGCAGCTTGTCGTCATTCTTGCAAAGGATCAAACCAAACAGGAGTCGAGTTGGTTAGTCACGTAAAGTCGCAGCTGGGGACCAGGCGTGGGGAGCTGGAGAGATCAATATGGAAATGTGCTGCAGGGCCGCAGAATTCTCCTGGCGGGGCTCAGCCTGAGCTGCGACTGAGCAGTTCAGAAACTCAGGCTCTGTGATTAAAAGCCCAGGTAAGATGAAGGGATTTCCAAAATGCCTGAGACTGGGTGAAGAATCCACACAGCTCCCTGGACAGCTGACAGCTCCCATGTCCTGAGAAGCATCAGCAGTCGCTGAGAACAGCCCCACTCCGTCTTGTTACCACCGAATGTGTCAGGGCTTGTGCAGTCTGTGTGTATCCACATACAAACACCCCTCTGGGCCCATCAGCCCATTGGTCTCACTGTTGTGCCATTAGGTGACCTCGATTCCTTTTGAAACGCTCCAGAAAAGACAGCAATGCAGCCCATTGTTATACTTTAGCATGGCCAGGAGGCCTGTTAGCGCAAGGGCCTCCTCTGTGCCAAGCGCTGCACAGACCCAGCATGAGAGACAGTCCCTGGCCCAAGCAGCTCCCAGCCTAGCTGGACAAAGGAAGGATCATGAGGTACAGCTGAGGTAGACAGAGATGCAGCGGCTTGCCAAAGGGTGTCCAGGGCAGAGCCACGACCGACGCCAGATCTCTCAGGCTCACAACTGCAAGCAATGTTTCCCCACATGCCCTGCTGCGGCTCAGACGCCTGAGAGACCCTGGCTGTTAACTTTGCAGACTCCAAACAGCTCTTGTATGACGCTTGCTCCGAGACCAGCTGGAATCCCAGCCGGAAGGGAAATCAGCTCACGGAACGCTGAGTCCCCCATTAATAACCCGCTTCATCATTAAGCAGCTATAGATCTGCCTCCGTTCCCGCCTGCACGGGGATACACACTAATCATGTTTACAGCAGAGACTTATTGTTGTGTTTGCAGCCGCTGCTCCCTTCACAGCCCGCCAGGGACCTTCCCCTAACACAGTGCAGTGTGAGCGTGATAATTGAGGCTTATTTATGGAAGGGAAGCGGTTCACAGCAGGCCTGTATAACTGTCACCTTTAAAACAGTCCCTGGAAAGGAAAGCACCAAACCTTAAACCATTGCCCTCGGCTGGACTGTAAATCGCTCTTCGTGCTGCCTTCTCATATCTGTTTGCCCCTTCAGGGACCTCCCTTGTGTTTCTAAGGCCATCGCCAGACCCAGCTGCCGTGAGGATTGATCAGCGCCGGGGGCACCTGTCGGAGGTAATTGATAGCTATGGATCCCCACCTGGCTGAATGGCCTCGGTCAGAGAAACCTAGCGATTAGTTCCATGTCGGGAGTGCCGGGGCCTCGCTGCTTCCAGACCCTCCTTGCTTATTACGTCAGGCTGAGCAGCAATTCTCTCTCCAGCTGGGGGTTATTGCGCTGGCAAAAGGAATGACTCCATCACGCCCACCCAAACGTTTCTGTCACCTCACTGCCACTGCCGTCACTACTCCCCGCTGCTGTGTTGAGAGCCAGCCCTTATTTTCGTTTGCAGCCATGTGCTGCTTGCTTGCGCATGTGCACACACACGGTTACACACACACACAGAGTTATGCACACACACACAGAGTTTCTATGTCATCACTATTGCTCCTGTCTTCAACACTATCCACTGCGATTCACTTCTACGACAACAACTCGTTTTTCGGATGGCAGTCATGTGTTGCACACACACAGACACACACACATGCCCAAAAGCACATGCACACACAGAATCACACACCTGCCTATGGGTCAGCGTATTAACTGAGCCATTCTTCACTGACGCAGCTAATCTCACACTGGGTGAATAGCTCATCTCAATTGATTGGACTCTTCCAGTTGGTATGCATACTTCCACCTTTTCATGTTCTCTGTATGTATAAATATTTGCTGTCTGTGTGTTCCATTCTATGCATCCGAAGAAATGAGCTGTAACCCACAAAAGCTTAGGCTGAAATAAATGTGTTAGTCTCTAAGGTGCCACAAGTACTCCTGTTCTTTTTGCGGATACAGACTAACATGGCTGCTACTCTGAAACCTGGGCTTCTTGGGCCATTGTAAGGCATGAAGCCTGGTTTGCATGTCAGCAGTGTGCTGGAATGGCTTCTGCCCGCTGCCGGTACATGTGCGACAGGCTGAGGCATTTTGAGTTTGCCTGGGAAGGGCCTCTCCAGGGCACGACTGCTGCCACTGAAGTGTCTGGTCTATGTGGAACAAATCCCCATTATGAGGGTGGAAATGAGGGAGGGTAATCAATAAGCTATCTTTCCCCAATTCTAGACCTTCAGCGTCCAGAAATCTGGGTGGCCTAGCTAACTCCCAAGCTTATTTACTCAGTTGGATCTTTATTCTCGCTGCCACCAGACAGGAATTACAGCGTGCCTCGCTCTGCGTCCCCCAAAACTTTCCCTGTCGGGACCCAAGACTCAGAGGACTCTGAGTTTCACAACAAAGGGAAATAATCCATGTCCCTTCCCCCTCTCTCTCCACCCAGACTTTCCTTCTCTGGCTAACCGGAGAGTACTGATGCAATCTCTTTACATCATCCAATACCAAGAAGCATGTCTCCTCTATTCCACAAATAGACAAACCGCCAAATTACAAGGAACGAAAAGATTCTATCCTCTCCTCCACCTCCCCCCAATTTCCCTGGTGCTGCAGAGCTTTACCTCTCTGTAGATTTAACACAAAGGATTCCCTTCCCTTCATTCCTTAGCCTACCAGAGAGAAAAACTCCAAGAAGTCTTAAAAAAGAAAACTTTATATAAAAGAAGAAAGAAAAAGGACATCAAATATTCTCTGTATCAAGATGACAATACAGGGGCTTTGGCTTTATAAGAAAAAATTGAATTAAACCAGTCTTGATTCAAAGATATCAATTTGAAACATTCAGCAAGCTACACACATTAAATCAACCCAAAACAACATAAAAGGCCTATTATGTTTTTCTACTGTCTTACATTTGGGAACCGAGATTTATGACGAATAGACGACCTTCTTCATAGCTGAGATTACCATGACCAAAAGACTCAGCCCCAAAATTCCCTCCCTGGACTTTGGAAAATCCAGTTTCCTGATTGGTCCTCTGGTCAGGTGTTTGGTTCCCTTTGTTAACCCTTTACAGGTAAAAGAAACATTAACCCTTAGCTATCTATTTATGACAGGGGGTGATCTCCCCAAAGCTTGATCTCCCCAGGAAAAGCCCAGCGGAATCCACCCTGTGACAGAACTGGCTACCCAGCGGGAATGGGAGTGTTTCACCGCTCTTTGCACTAGCAGCCGCCCTGCATGCTGATTCATTTATGTTTATTTGGATTGTTAAGAGAAGGAGCTCTTTCTGTTACCCCACTCCCAGTGCTGGGATATATAAATATTTCAATACACATTGTGATTCATATGCCCATGTAATATGTTATAGGGAATTGAGGTCTGGTATGAATGACGCATGCTTGACATGAATGTGTGCGTTGCAAGTTAGCAACCCAAGCAAGGACTGAAGGTCAGGGCCTATTAGAACTCTTTGTGCAAAAACATCTCATTTTCCGAGATTTACAAACATTACAAGAGAATTTTGAAACTTGCCAGGAAAATTTGGAGTGGGAAGTGAGGCAGGCACACATAATGCAAACTCAGTTAGAACAAATGGGGAAACAAAACAGGGAATTGGAGAAAAGAATGCTGGATTGGGAAAAGATTAAAGCAGACAAAGATAAATTAAACCATCAAGTGATAGGAATGAAACAGTTAATTCAAGATTTGACTAAGGAAAAGGAAGAGGAGGTCACAAGCATTTCTCACACTTGGTGCCAGAACACTGTAGCAGCATTGAAAAAGCAAGTGAAAATACAGGAGCTGCGAATTGCGGCTGTGTGTCGAAAAGAGAGAGATCTGGACTTGGATTCCAGTGATATTTGGTATGGGGAAGATCTGCGAGGAGGTCAAGAGAAAAGGGAATTTGGCCAACCTCGAGAGGGGCTTTATACTAAGTTGAGGGAAGAAATAAGAAATTTCCCAGGAAAGCCTACGCCAGAAAAGCCTGTAGCAGTGATAGAACGGAGATCAACCATTAAGGCTGCAGCGAGGGAGATACAGTCAGAGCAAACACTAATAATTCCTGCGAGTTTGTCAGACTTACAGTTGATGGTAAAGTCATTAGGCCCAGGGAATATGAAAAAAATAGCTACATGTCTAGTACAGTGGGCAGAGTTAGGAGGTACAGAGAATTTAAATATGAGTGGATCTTACAGGTTAATCAGGGCAGCTACAACTGGAGAGATTAGACAGGCAGTAGATCGAGTGAAAAATGCTTTGGACAGGCAGCCAGAAGCACACCAGCTGATACCATGATTTATTATGCTGTTAGGGAGAGAGAGAGATCGAAGATCCAGGAAGCTGTTATCCAGTGCAGATCACATGAAGCCTGGAAATTCACCCAGGGATTACCTCTTAAAGAGAATAACATTGGTATTATTGGCTGGAGAAATACAACTGCTGACTAATCCCAGGGTGGAGGGCGCCAGACATGTCACAGCTGATTCTTTGATGGCAGTTGATTTGAATCAGAGGGAATTTTGGAATGATGGATGTGTCGGAGTAGGGAGTATTAACCTAGGAATCTTGTACAGGAGTTTTACTAGTTTACTGTCTGCATTGATACTAGATGGGGATGGGAGATAAGGGGGTGATTTTACTGAAGGATGATACTTGAAGGCCAGTATGTACCCTGATACCAGGAGGGGGTTGGGGCCAGGTGACATCTTCTGCCTGGGAAACTGGACAAAGGCTGGAGGATGGGCCCGGGGGGAGGCTGGGTGAGCTGGCTGGAGCGACTGGAGAGACGGGGGGAGGCCTAGAACCTAGGTCTGGGCTTCCCACCCCCCAAGGTGGACTTGACTGAGGGGTCCTGTTCTCTGTACCTACAAGCTCAGTTATAGATTGTGTTCCTGTTGTCTAATAACCCTTCTGTTTTACTGGCTGGCTGAGAGTCACGGGGAATCGCAGAATGTGGGGGGTGCAGGGCCCTGATTCCCCCACACTCCGTGACAATGTGTTTGAAGGATTGGACAGAAATTTATTAGCGATGTTGACTAATTTGGGGAACCAAGCAGCCCAGGATGAGGGGTTAACTGTTATGGATGCACTGGAGCACTGGATAATATGCCAACAAATGATGGAAGGGGGAAGCCAGGTAGAAGGATTGAAACCCAGAGTATCTTTTGTTGAAGCAATAACATATTCAAATAAGAGTGCTCATAGCTCAGGATACTGTGAGAGAGGAAGAGGTCCTGGTAGAGGACAAAACACCCCAGCCCAAGGAGGTAGAGGGTGTGATATAAAATTGTATAAGAATTGCAGGAAATGGATGCCTGGGATCATGGTGGGCCGCCCAGGATTGTCTCTTTGGAATTGTGTGGGTAGAAGGCCTCGTAAACAAAGGCAAAGAACCAAGGATGCCACGGAATGGACTATAAATGGTGCCTGTGATTTCTGCAAATTGGAGTTGTTTATTGATCCAGAGTCCCATGTGAATATAGATGTGGTTTTCGCCAGCTCCCCGCATCTTATGATCTTATCCTGACAGAAGAAACCTTAACTGGCCATCAGGACCATTCTGATCTTTGGACTCTGGTACAGTATGTTTGGAGTGTGAATGTGGAGTGAGTAAGGTTTGTTTTGCAATCAGCAAAGAGTGTTTAGGGTATTATATACCAATAGTGTGTCTGATACCTGCCTGCTCCCCATCCCGAAGGGAGACCGCTACTGCGGGTCTAACAGAAATTTTATTATCAGTCCAGCTGGTGTTAGCTCCTTTTCTAATGATTTTCTGTATTTGTCTCAGAACATAAGATTGGTTTTGCACAAAGAGGTCTAATGGTCCCTGACCTTCAGTCTTTGCTTGGGGTGCTAACTTGCAACGCACGCAGTCGTGTCAAGCACGCGTCATTCATACCAGGCCTCAATGCCCTAGAACATATTACATGGGTATAGGAATCACAGTATGTATTGAGATAGGTATATATATATACATATATATATCCCAACACCAGCACACCATCCCAGGCTCACCCCCTGTGCCTGATTCAGGTGGGACTTTCCCAATGGACTTTGCAAGCCAGTGAAAATCAGTGGGAGTCGGACACTTCAGCTCCTTTGAACACCCTGGCCCTTCTCTTCTCTCCCCGCTTCTGCTGCTAGTCTCTGAAGCTGCAGAGAGCCAGAGTGTCGTGACCCAGCCTGGTGTGCATAGAGCCCCGCTGGAGACACAAGTACATATGAGCAGGGGCAGGGTAGTCGGCCCCTGGCTTTCAGAGACAATTCCCAGTGCTTTCCCCTCAGGATGCCACTGGAATAGCTAAGCAAACAGACCTGCAGCCACTTTATTACCAGTCTCTCCTTTGATGGTTCGCAGGCGTGAGGAGCTGCTCAGGATGCAGGCACTGTAGCCAGCTGTCAGGGCTGGGAGATTGGTTAGGGGAAGACTAAAAAATTGAATGCGTTTCAATCTACATTCTGGGGAAGGCAATCACATTCTCCTGCTTCTCCGGTGGGCCCCAGGCCAGCGCCAGAGGAGGAGGTAATGCAGTCACACTGGGCAAAGTGAGACAGCCCTTCTCGGGGGTCCACTCTCTCTCGGGGTCAGGCCCCTCCACCTCCTGGAGCCGCACCTCTCTGAGCCTTAGCACGTCTGTCTCTGCCGCGGGCCCCCTCGGGGAGTCCACGCACTCTGGACTCCCTGGGCCTCCTCACCCCCGAAGGGGTTGATGCCCCCTGCTCTCTAGACCGGAGTGACTCTCAGCCAGCATAAAACAGGAGGGTTTATTGAGAGTTGAACACAGCACAGGAAACTCTCAGGGCCTCAGGCCTGGCCTCTCACAATAACAGCACATCCCAGTCTCCCTGCGTCCAGGTGGGCTCTGCCTGCTTCCCCTCGCCAGCCCCAGCCCGAGCCCCCCTGCTTCCCCGCTGGGTCTCTAATATCCCCGGCCTCAAGCCCCGCCTCAGTCCATTGTCTTCTCTCCAGGTAAACAGGGTC
>NC_133794.1:6678180-6782180 GCF_003597395.2 Chelonoidis abingdonii
ATGACAGGAACAGGGTCTAAAACAGAGCTTGTAGGTACCGCGAACCGGACCCCTCGGCTGGGTCCATTCTGGGGGGGGTGAGCCAGACCCCCACATCTGCCCTTCACTCCTCATCCCCAGCCAGTTCCAGACTAACAACCCCCTCCAGCCCCTCCTCTCTGCTCAGCCCCTTTCCTGGGCCAGGAGGTCACCTGATCTCTTTGTCTCCAACACCTTCAATTGGCACCTTTGCAGGGGAGGGGCCCAGACCATCAGTTGCTAGGAGACAGAGTGCCTGGCATTTAGGTGCAGTGGCCCCTTCCTCTGCAGCAATCACACACCCTTATTCCACCACCTAAATACCTAAGAACTGCCTAGGGGACACTGAGGCACCAACACAGTATTCAGAGCAAACAGTAAGAACACTCCCAGTTCGCCACACAGGACGTGCATCATTATCCCACCAGCCCAGCCAGGCTGTTTGGGGGTGGGGAATGTTTCCCAAAACGCCTATGGGATTTAGGAGCTGAGGTGTGAATTAGGAGCCTCAGTCTCATTGAAAGTCAGGGAGGTTTAGGTGCCAAAGGATCAGACTTACAATAGCCTTTAGGTGCTTAAAGAGATACACCCACGCTTTGTGGTTTTCAAAGCACTGGGGCACCTGACTCCCATGGATTTATGTGCTCGGGCGCTTCTCACAACCCCACTGGCACCTCACTGCAGCTCAACTCCCCCGCCTTTCAGTGTGACACAGGGCGCTCAGCACCTTGGTCCCCTTGGAAAATGGGAGCCAGGCACCTACATCACAGATACACGCCTGAAAGTGTGCCTTGGCTCAGCAGAACGATACTCTCCCACGTTAATGGCTGGTCAAGCAGTGATGGAGGCCTGGCTTGTGGGGAAGGACCTGGGCTGGGACTTAGGAGACCTGGCTGCAATGCCTGGCTCTGCCACAGACTTGCTGTGTGACCTCAGGCAAGTCACTTAGGTCCAGGTTGTTCACATGCTTGGACTCCACAGCTTTTCAGCAAACTGAGACCTTAGTCTAGGGCCTCAGTTCTCCACCTGTAACAGGGGAGAATTGAGGATCATTCACAGCTCTTTTCCCCTCCCTTTGGATTGATATTTAGACCAGAAGCTTTTTGGGCAAGGGGCCGTTTCTGACTGTGGCTGTGCAGCACCCAGCCTCAGGGGGCCCAGATCTCCGCTAGGTTTCTTAGGTGCTGCCATAAAAATGGTGTAATGCAGCGTCGCTGTCCTGCCTCCCAGTTCCCTGCTGGCTCTCCTCCAACAGTCTTCCACCTCATCGGTGAGAAACCAAACACAATTCCAGGATCACTTGTGGCTGCGTAGGGGGGAATCTCTCTGTGAAGCAGAGCCCACGGGCCATTGAGAGGGCTGTAATGTTGTCTGCACTTAGACTTAATTGTGCAGAAAATGAAAATTAAAGGAGCAGGCCCAGAGGACCTGCTGTTACTGGTGAATTCAGACACAAAACCCTCTGCAAGGGCCACTGAGCTACCAGCCACTGTGTTGCTAACTTTATAATTGTCTGTCTGTGTCCCTGAGATTTAACCAAGGGAAGGAGAGGGGAATGGGGCCGGCCACTCTGCCACAGCAGCATTTAAGTGGCTTCTCTTTCCTGAAAAGACGTCGGAAGGGATGAGCTGCTCCAGTCATGCCTGCATCCACAGTAAGAGGAACCTGCTGCTTCCCTGAATGCTAACAGCTGTTGGTTTTTATCCACGGCGCCCTGAAACCAGAACAAAGCGCAGAGTTTGCGAGGGTGCGTACAGCCTCGGCAAGTGTGTGTGTGTGTGTGTGTGTGTGTGTGGAGAGGGGGGAGAGGAAGGATGCGAGATACTGAGTGTGATGTTTCTAATTTGGTGCAGTGTTTAGGATCCAGAGAGGTGCTGGGCCGATTAGCATAACCAGCCCTCTATCGATCCTTTTAAAGGTAGGGCACACAAACACGGTCTGCAAGCAACTCAAGCAGAGGACAAACGTGTCTGGCCTTATACACGGATAGAGCCCTGTCACAGTGAAGTGGGGGGAAATGGCCACACACAAACAAAGTGTGTTCCCTGCTCTGGCAGAACGTTCTGCTTTTCCCAGCTCCTCGCGCGGTGACACCAGAGGGCTGGGAACAGGTGAAGTGAAGAATCCCTGCCAGAGTCCCGTGCAGCCCTGTGGATAAAGCATTGAGCTGGGAATCAGGAGGAGACCTAGGAACACGAGCCAGCTCTCAGACACCTTGACGGAGGCTGATTTCCAAAGGACGGGCGCTCAGCATTTATGGAACTCAAACCCCATTATGGTGGCCTAAATCAGGCCCCCTGCTGTCACTCGTCCCTTGACCACTTCGGCCATTGCTTGCAACCTATGCCTGGTGCGTATGAACGTCAGTGCCCCACAGAGAAGGGAAGAAATTACACCCTTTGTAAAGCACAGGGGAAGGTTGGCAGCTCAGGCTGCCGTTCCTTGGAAGCCGAGGGATGTCAGACTTTCCATGCCACAGCACCCTGTTGCGGCCCAGGAATGTTTCGGGGCCCAGAACAGGGACGTCCTCATTGCTGAGCAAAGTACGTTCGCTTTGCTCCCTCTTTGCATGTGGGAAAAGAACCAGAATGCAGGACCCAGGCAGGCCCTCTGCTGCAGCTTGCACGAAAGTCACTCGCTGTGCTGTGCACCAGACGATGCTCACAGCAACAGGAGCGAACGAATTAACCTGGCTGGGTTTGCAGGCCAGGTGTCTGCGAATGGATCAGAGAGGCAGGGGCACAAAGACACAGTGCCAGAGCATCCCTGCCCAGAAAACCCTGCCAGAAGGATCATCACTCCCGCTCCACAGCGCGGAACGGAGCCCAAAGAGACACAGAACATCAGCAGCAGAGGCAGGAACAGAATCCAGCTGGGTCACAATTCAGGGCCTCACCCACAAGGAAACAATACAGGAAGCACCTTCCCCCTCCCCACCTGAGACTAGAGACTGTTTCCATTCTTGCCCCCTTGGACTTCCCGGTCTGTGACCCGGGGCCCGACTGTGCCTGAAAGCCAGGCTGAAATGCAGCTGGACACCTTTGGTCATGGGGGCCCCTTTGCCCCCCTTCACCTTCCTTCAGCCAACTGCAGCAGAGAGGGGCAGGTCTGGGTGAAGTCTCAGCCCTCGGTGGGGAGCATATGGCTAAAGAGATGCATTTTGGGTGCCTCCCCTCTCCCCACCTTGGGCTAAACTATGCCTGAAATTCACCGACAGCCTCTCAGCTCTAACCATTGAGATTAACGATAAATCTGCCGTGGGGGTGTGGGGGAGTCATTTCAGTGGCTCACGAAGTGAGCTATGAATAAAACTTACCTTGTGCCAAAGTGGGTTTATTCATGAGTTTCAGCTGGAATTTGCTCTGTGAAGGCCCAGCAAGGCACAGCCCGGAATACAGATGAGATGCTCATTCCAAGTCTACCCCGGCAGGGTGCTGGCAGAGCTGGGGATATAAATTATAGCTCACTCCCCCGCCACAGGCCCAGCTCTGGGACCTGCATTTTTTATTTGAGTTTATTTGGATAATGCCTAGGATGTTTGCTCCCCAAGGAAATTAACATGCCTGGAGCCTCAGGGGCTTCTCTCAGACGATCCTGGTCCGTGTGAGAATGTCTGGTTCTCACAGGGGCTAGTTGGTAAATATACAGAGGAGGGGACGGAGCATGAGACGTGGGCCCCTTCCCAAGAGATTTCTCTGCCTGTCTCCCCCCAGCCCAGCGAGGAGCTCCCCGCAATGCTCTGGACTCATAAAACATGCTGAGTCCATTGGCAGAGAACGAGAGCTCCACTGGCTGTCCTGACATACCGTAGCTGAGTGGTATTACAGACCTGGGTGGAATCCCATGCTGATGTGGGCTGGATCTCTGAGGCCCCAATGCAGCAAAGCATTTGAGCATGTTCCTCCCCCTGAAGCCAGCAGGACCCAAGTGCTGCTGTAGGGGCAGGAACATCATATCTAAGACGTGGGAAGTAACCGTCACGCTCGGCTCGGCACTGGTGAGGCCTCAGCCAGAGACCTGTGTCCACTGCTGGGCACTGTGCTCCAAGATAGATGGGGACAAACTGGAGAGTTAGAGGAGAGGAACAAAACTGATCAGAGGTTTAGAAAACCCGACCTGTGAGGAAATATTAAAAGGCTGGGTCATGTTTAGTCTAGAGAAGAGGAGGCTGAAAGGGTGACATAACATCAGTCTTCGGAGGTGGACAAGGTTGTTATAAACAGGATGGCGATCGCTCGCTCTTCACATCCAGCAAGGGTAGGAGAAGACAGACTTGACTTGGTTGGCAGTGAGAGAGATTTAGGTTAGATACTAGGAGAAACATCCGAACTCTAAGGCTAACCAAGCACTGGAATAGGTTACCCAGGGGGTTGTAGAATCCCCACCACCGGAGGTGTTTAGGAACAGGCTAGACAAACACCTGTCAGGGATGATCCAGGTTTACTTGGTCCTGCCTCAGTCAGCGGGAAAGCCTAGATGACCTGGCCTCTCGAGGTCTCTTCCAGCCCTACATTGCTAGGGTTCTGCGTGCAGAAAGTTAAGGGTGTGTCCATGTGTGTGGCTGACGGGGGATGTTACCATCCTCATGAGACGCGCAGAGCCTGCTGAGGGCTATTGCGCCTGCCAGAGGGACCGCGGCTGACGGCATCGCAGCAGGCGTCGTGTCCTGGAGCTCCCAGACCCGGCTCAGTCCTACAAATCCATGAATCTCTGGGGTGGCGCTGCAGAAACAACAGGCCTGGGAATGGTTTCTCTGAGTCCATTTGATGTCGCCCTTAATTCTGTCCTGATCCAGTGACAAAGTTTTCAGAGTCCCAGGAAGCTAACAGAGGAGGGTTTGTGATTGAGGCCCTGGGACTCAGGAGATGGGGGTGCAAGTCCCTGCTCTACCTCAGAGCCCTGTGTGAGCTCTCAGGGCAGCTCAGCTGATGCCTCCCAGGAGAGAGCTGTGGCCTTGGCGCTGCAGGGAGAACTTCAGCGGGAGAAGTGCGGATAATCTCCCCCCCACCCCCCATTTTCCAATTTCCTCATTCTCAGTTCATCTGCCGCCCCGCCGCGCTACCACTGATCCCTGCTAACCACGCCGCTTTGATGAGGAGCCATTTCCATCTGGGCATTGAGCCGTTTGTCACTTCCAATCAGCTGCTCTCAGCATCCTGTTCCAAAGGCACCGCTTGGCCAGCTGGCATAGGGAGAGGCCGGGTGAGGGACACGGCAGAGCAGGACAAGCTCAGGCGTCTATCCCTCCAGGTGGCTCCTGCGTCTCCTTTGCAATGAACTGCATCAAGAAAAGCGCAGTCTCCTTGAAGAGCAGGCCCAGCCTGGGAGCCGTCAGCACCCCATCAACCACAGGCAGGGAAGCTGCTGATAATAAAGCCTGCATCTCATCAGCCCACCATTTGATTCCTTCGGGGAGAAGGGAAGGAGCTGGGTTTATAATATCAACATCCCCGGGAATGCCGGCTGCCTGAGGAAGGCCTCCAGAGACCGGGAGCCTGCACCGGCACCTTGCTTCCAAAGTGCATGGGAGGGAGCCCCACAAACCCTGCCAAATCCCTTCTGTCCAGAGCTCAGCACCCTTGCTGCTCAGACACAGCCGTGGGCAGCTGGGAGGGTGTTCTGGGGAAAGGGCCCTTGTCTACATGGGAAAATTCCACCCGTGGGACTAAGGGAAACTTAGAAATCTGACCAAAATGGTTTAGTTAAATCAGTGAAATCCCCTTGTGTGCATGGAGACTCATTCTGGTTTGCCGGTGCAGGATATCCATTTACTTACAACTCACGAAGAAATCGATTCCTGGTGCTAGCTAAATAAATGCATGTCACTCTGACACTGAAATCCAAGCCCGCACTCAGATGGGAGGGGTTGGACTGATTTAACTCAGCCAACTTTTAAAGCGATTTAACCCCATTGACACGTTTTTCTCCTGTAGACGAAGCAGAGCTGCACTGGTTGAACAAAAGGTCCGATTTCATATTGGTTTTGTTAACCCGATGCCACAGGCCACATTTTGTTTTAAACCAGGCTTATCTCTGTTTCGTTTACGTCAGTCAGGAACATGGTTAGTCTGAACGGAGACAAGTCGCTCTGAAATTGAAATAAGAGCATCCACACAGGGAGGTTGCACTGGGTGAACCAAACCAGACAGCCCCAGAGTCTGCACTCAGAGAATGGCGGGCCTATCCCTTGAAATCTCCACAGAGACGGGAAGAGCTCTCACTCTGGCATCTTTGGTGCCTGGGAAGCACAGCTGGCTGGGAGCGGGGCCCTGATTTCAGCTCCATCCCAGCCAGGGATCCCCTGCCCGGTGGGGAGTCTCAGGGGGCTGTTCCCACACACTTCACACTGCAGGAGCTGTCTGAAGGGTCCCAAAAGGGGCACCCTCCACACTCGCCTATGGACCGCACAGGGCCTAGAGTGGGCACGATCTGTGAGTCCATGACACGAGCATCACTGGCAATGCCCAGAGCTTCCAACTTGCCCCAATCCCTGCCCTCCGCTGGGACACTGAGCAGTAGCAAAACAAATCTCTCCTCTGAGCAATGCAACAGCTTCCCTGCCTTTGCCACAGTGCAGCAGAGCCCTGGTGCCCACCTGCCCAAGCTGGGGTGTTAATTAACTGAGTGGCACATGTCCGGAAAGCATCAGGATCAGTTTCCCTGTGTGGGCAGCATTGCTCTGAACAAAGTGATTACCAGGGGTCAGTGGTTCTGGTTTCTCCCCCCAGGAGCAGGATGATCAGTTGCTGAGGGAATCCAGGCTCCCTGGCTGCGTCCGAGAGGTAGGGAACCCCGTGTGACAGGATCGCGCCAGCCACCCTGCACACTGCCAGCCCCTCTTCTGTTCCCAAGCCCACTGCCAGCTCCCTGGCAGAGGCACTGCCCCTGGTCTGCGCTGCCAGGGCAGGGACACAGCTCCCCACGCCAGGCTGGGACAGAGAGATGGAGCTGCTGTCCTCTTGCCCATATCTGGCCTTCCCCGATTTTTCATGCCAGTTGCCTGCTGTGCTTGCTGCTGGTAAGGAAAAAGCTGAGGTCAGCTCCTCAGGGATTCCTCCCCCACCAGCAGCAGAAAGTAGGGCTGGCACCAGATTCACCCGTGCCGCTGATTGCATCAGAGCCCCAGGTTGAACAAACACAAACTCTTGCTGGATTCTGAGAATGGTGCTGAAAACCCCATGGCTTGGCTCAGTCAAATCCACCAGCTGCTGCTGCAGCATCTCACGCCGCCCAGGGACAGTCTGTGCATCCGCAGTCAAAGTGGCACTTTATCAACTGCTTGAATTCCTGGGTTCTCAGGGAGCCGGGCTGAGGAAAACAGTCAGGGAACCACCCACAGTGAAGGGCTCCTGAGGGCACTGTGTAACAGTGACAGACCCTGGTCGTCGGCAGGTGGGATTGAACCTGCGACCTCTGGAGCTTAGTGCACAAGCCAAAAGCCCACTGGCTGTTAGCTAAGGCTGTGTGGAACAAACTCATTAATCTCTCTCGCTAAGTGGCCTCAGTGCTACTAGATGGGACAGAGCCCCACCCCCAGGAGGCGTGTGGGTTGCAGCGGTGTGATGGAGTAGGGGCTGTGTGTGTGGGGAACGGGAAGGAGTAGGGACTGTCTGTGTGGGGAACGGGAAGGAGTAGGGACTGTCGGTGTGGGGAACGGGAAAGCAGGGGATGTCTGTAGGTGGCGGACAGGTAGTCAGGGTGTAATCCGAACCCGGCAGGGGGGAGGGGGGAGCACCTGGGCGGAGGAGAGGGGAACAAAGGGTTTTTCGGCCGGAGGAGGAAAGGCAGGACAGTTTGGGTTTGGGCTGTGGGGCGGAATTCAGGGTATCCTAGCTGGGATCCAAGCACCCTGAACCCCCAGAAGGACTCAGTGGAGGGGTCCTGACTGTGCCTGCAAGCTCTGCTGTAACCTGTGTTCCTGTTGTCCAATAAACCTTCTGTTTTACTGGCTGGATAAAAGTCACTGTGGGTCCCAGGAAGAGGGGTGCAGGGCCAGACTCCGTGACAAGCTGCACCCAACCACCTGAAGGGAGGGTGTCCCAGGAAGGGGCCATGGCACACTGGCCACGCCAGGCAGCTCAGCATCCACTGCCCAGACTCTGCCTTGCCCTGCTGAGTTTACAGTCCAAACAGAAACAGACAGGAGAGAAAACAGAGCCATGGCGAGGGCAGGAGATGCCTGGGTCACACAGTAGGTCAGAGACAGGCCTAGACACTGCTCTCCCAGACCAGGGACTTACCCACTGGACCACCTGCCTTTCTGCTGGTGATGCCTCCCTGTCCATCACTGTGAATACCCGGCACTTATAGACAGGGCCCTATCAAATTCATGGCCATGAAAAGCACGTCATGAACCATGAAATCTGGTCTTTTGTGTGCTTTTACACTACCTGACACAGATTTCATGGGGGAGACCTGTGTTTCTCAAATTGGGGGTCCTGACCCAAAAGGGAGTTTCAGGGGGGTTGCAAGGTTATTTGAGGGGGGTCATGGTATTGCCACCCTTACTTCTGCACTGCCTTCAGAGCTGGGCGGCCGGAGAGCGGTGGCTGGTGGCCTGTTGTCCAGCTCTGAAGGCAGCAGCCTGCCAGCAGCAGCACAGAAGTAAGGCGGCAATACCATACCATGCCACCCTTACTCCTACACTGCTGCCTTCAGCGCTGGGTGGCCAGAGAGCGGCGGCTGGTGGCCTGTTGCCCAGCGCTGCAGGCAGCTGCACAGAAGGGTGCAATACCATACGGTGCCATCTTTACTTCTGTGCTGCTGCTGGCGGTGGCACCCAGCCAGCAGCCGCCGCTCTCTAACTGCCCAGCTCTGAAGGCAGCATCGCCACCAGCACCAGCACAGAAATAAGGATAGCAGTACCACAACCCCCGCTACAATAACCTTGTGACCCCCCGTCCCACAACTCCTTTTTGGGTCAGCACCCTACAATTACAACACTGTGAAACTTCAGATTTAAATGGCTGAAATCATGAAATTTGCAATTTTAAAAATCCTACGACTGTGAAATTGACCAAAATGGACCGTGGATTTGGTAGGTCCCTACTTACAGACAAGCGTGAGCTGGCTGGGCCGCAGGCCGAGCGTGCTCAGGATACCAGCCCACAACCCACTCATGTGAAATGCAGCAGCCTGGTCCATTGCAGGGTCCAGCAGTAAGAGAGGCACATAGATCTTCCCCCTCCACATGCAGAGATCCCAGGCTGACCCCATGTCCCACAAGGTCACAGGCAGAGCTGGGGACAGGATTGGGGCCCCAGCGATAGGGAGCTGTGCAGTCAAAGCAGCAACAAAGACACCCCTTCCCTGGAGAGATTCCCCCTAGATGAGCTGGCCCTGTGTGACGAACTGGGACTGTTCTTAATGTTTGCTCTGAACACTGTGTTGGTGCCTCAGTGTCCCCTATGCAGTTCTTAAGTATCTAGGTGGTGGGATAAGGGTGTGTGATTGCTGCAGAGGAAGGGCCAGTGTCACCTAGGCCGGCATCTGGCTCCTAGCAACGAGGGCCTGGGCCCCTCGCCTGCAAAAGGTGCCAGCTGAAGGTGTTGGAGACAAAGGGATCAGTGGTGACCCTCTGGCCCGGGAAAGGGCTGAGCAGAGAGGAGGGGCTGGAGGGGGGTGGTAGTCTGGAGGGCTGGGGACTAGGAAGTGAAGTGCAGACGTGGGGGTCTGGCTCACTGCCCCCAGAATGGCCCGGCCGAGGGGTCTGGTTCGCTGTATCTACAAGCTCTGGTTTTAGACCCTGTTCCTGTCATCGGAATAAACCTCTGTTTTGCTGCTAGAGTCATGTCTGACCTGAGTGGGGGTGCAGAACCCTGTGGCTTCCAGGACCCCGCCTGGTGGCTCGCTGTGGGAAGCGCACGGAGGGCAGAGGATGCTGAATGCTCCAAGGAGAGACCCAGGAGGTGAAGACATGTGAGCTTCTTGCCCTGAACAAGTCTGCTCCAAGGGAGAGGAGGCTCCCCAAAGTCCTGACTGGCTTAGTGGGGAGCAGTTCCAGAGCATCGCCCGGTGACTCCGTAACACCCTGGCAGGAAACTTGGGACCTCACTACATTGGCATGTCTGAAAATCACATCCGAGGCATCTCACATCAGGCTCCAGAGGCTTTGAAATAGGGAGAAGGTCCAGCCTTTTGCAGGGAATGCTGGAGAAGTGACTCTGCTGAGTCATAAAGACCTTTACTGATGCTGCCTGAAAAACCCATCCTCCAATCAGGGAAAACAATTTCCCTTCATCTTTAATGAATTACTTTGGGTTAATAAAATCATCACATTTTCACGTGGGCCTGGGATTCCTGGATCCAGCTCGATATCACAGCAATATTTGGAAATTAAACCAATAAATAATAAATGTTGGCTTTTAATGAACTAATTTAAAATGGAGATAAAAATCCTTCAAAACTTTTTTTTGCTCTGAGGAAAGCAATTAATTCCCACTTGGATATAGAATTAAGTCAGTGAATAGTAATCGATTCCTTTTATTAGCAAATTGAGAGGCCCTTTAATATTTATCAGAGTATTGTTTAGAGTTCAGCTGGAATTAAAATGACCCTTTCCCCTGTGAAACCTCCACTTTGAATCCCACTCAAAGTTTCAAGAATTAAATTTATTAGGGGGATAAATTTATAACAGCCTAACTTGCTACACTGATGGAATATATATTGCTAATGTAATTTTCCAAACCAGTGATGAGCACGTCTGAGGAATTTTTTATGGCAAAGTAATTCAGTCTAATATATTGCAGAACAGCAAAATATATTAATATGTATATGACACACATCAAAAAATAGGGTGACAGATTATGCTTTGCTCCAGTATATCCTGCGGTACCGGGGCAGAGGTGGCAGTAGGGGAATATGCCAATCCATCAAAGAGAAAGTTACTTAGTTCAGATGCCTGCAAGCGGCGCATCGCTGTGGTTCAGTCGGATCCATGCACATGCAGGCTCCATTTGGTGCAAGGACGCAGTCCGCATGACCTCACAGTCCAAGCACGAGCTGGGAGAAGCAGACAGGTCTGACAGCTCCGTCTCTCCTTTCAAGGCTAATCAGAACAGTCTGTGGAATCAAGTCACTGGTCCCAGGCACAGCTCTGTGCATGCAGTGACCCAAGACATCAGCCCAGCTGTGTGCAAAGTTATTCTCCCTGGCATGAGACTCGGGAGACCTGCATCCCATTCCTGGCTCTGCCAGTGACCTTATGTGTGACCTTGGGCAAGTCCCTACTATGCTCCCTGCTATTTAGACTGTAAGCTCCAGGGACAAGACTGTGTCTATGTAGCATTGTCACAAGGGAGACCTGTCAGTGCCTGGCGCGACAGGGCCCCAATCTGGGCCAGGGTCTGGGCAGCGCCCGACACGACGGGGTCCTTATATCGGTCGGGGTCTGTGCAGTGCCCGGCGCGATGGGGCCCTGATCTTGGTCGGGGTCAGAGCATGCCTGGCGCGACGGGGCCCTGATCTTGGGTGGGGTCTGGGCAGCGCCCAGTGTGACGGGGCCCTAATCTCAGTTGGGATCTGTCACAGAGTATGTGGGAGACAAGGCCTGCACCCCCGGCTTCCTGCGATTCACCGTGACTCTCAGCCAGCCAGTAAAACAGAAGGTTTATTTAGACGACAGGAACACAGTCCAAAACAGGTCTTGCCGGTACAGACAACAGGACCCCCTTTAGTTAGGTCCATCTGGGGGCTCCAGGGAGGCCACAGCCCCATTGGGAAGCCCAAGCCCCATCAGGGCTCCCCCCCATTTCCCAGTCAGCTTCCAAACTGAAAACTCCCTCCAGCTTCTCACTTAGCCTCCCCACGGCTCCTCCCCCAGCCTTTGTCCAGTGTCCCGGGAAGAGGTGTCACTGGGCCTCCAACCCCCCTCCTGGACTCTCACATTACATGCTCAGGTATCCTCCCTCAAGGAAAGTCTCCCATCTTCCAATGCAGACCGTCCCAGCAAAACTGCCCTGCAACCTTCCCAGGCCAACGCTCCCCACTCAGCGTTCAGAGAACACAGCCAGAACATTCCCACTTCATCACAGGGTCTGGGCAGTGCCCAGCGCGATGGGGCCCTGATCCAAGCTGGGGACTGCGCATCACCCAGAACAATTGGGCCCAGTCTCAAAGTCGAGGCCTTTAGTTCTCACTGTAATACCAGCAGCTCAGACTATAAATAACAAAGTGACAGTAGGAATCGGTGGGGGTGGGAGGGCAATTATTTTTTTTCTTTCACGAGCCCTGTTTGTGAGCTGTGCTGAGTCGTGTAAGAGGACCAGTGAAACGGCTCAGAAATAACGTGAATGAGCCTAGATTTTCAACAGCTCCCCATAACAAATAGACGAGGAAGCCAAGGAAACCTCCCCCTAACTATCTGTTACCAGGTGCCCCCCTATAACCACTTCCCTGCACCTCAATGCCTCCCCCTCCAAGATTAGATTCTTTCCCCTTCTTTTTCCTAATTTGCGTTAGCATTTGCCAAGCAGCCAGGATTCTCATTAGTGCTTAGAGCAGGGAGGCAGGAGTCAGGACTCCTGGGTTCTGGTCAGGAGTGACTCCACTGAGGAAAATGGGGTTACACTGGTGTAAATCAGGAGTGACTCCACTTCGGTCAGCAGGGTTACTGTGGTCTAAAGCTGGCAGAATTGGAAGCAGAATCTAGGCCTGTGTTTCTAATGTCCATGAGTCGCCCCAGTTGGCTTGGCAGCCGCCCAAAAACAAGGAGCAAATCAGACTCTCCCTGGTTGCAGGAGAGCAGGGATTTCACATGGCCCCAGCCCTGCCAGCCATGCACACCTCAGAGGAGGCGGGAGAAAAGGGGTCTGGAGAGGGCTGTGCAGGAGGCAGGGGGAGTTAATACGCCTTTCTGGAAAGCATCCTTCAGCAAGCAGAATGGGGCAGGCGAAACACCTCTCAGCCGTGCCATCTAGCGGCAACCCAGGGCCCTGTGCTCCAGTGCCGTTGGCAGGGCCAAGTCACGCAGATCTACCTTCTCCGTCCCACTCCTGCTTCTGTCTGCCACTCTTGCCCCCTTGCTATAGCAAACAGCCCCTTGCGGCAGCAGCTGCCCAGCAAAGGCCTCTCAACGCTCCACAGCTGCCGTCCAAAACTGCCTCTTATTCCAGAGTTTATTTCAATGAGGTTGAGTCTCTGGAGGGTCTAAATTACTCAGGCTGCTGCTGTTTCCTCCCTGCTTTGAAGGGGGGGCGAAGACTATTCAAACCGTGCACAAGTGACTCCAGGAGAGAGAAAAAGGAGACAAATGGGGATCTAATTTGCGTAATGGGGTCTAATTTGTTTTCAAAAGCCGCTTCTCTCCTGACTCAGGGAATTGGCATGGCGTGAAATATACCTGCGGCATGTGAATGAGGAGGCTCCCTCGGCAAGTTTATGGATCCTGCTTGACAAAGGCCGCTCTTTAAATCAAACCAGAGATCGCGAAAGAATTAAGGTGTCAAGATAATGCACATTTATTGTTTTGCCAGTCAGCAGGAGCTGGAGCATTCTGGTGTTTGGACCCAGCCCGTATCCCAGCGCCACCAGAACGGTGTCCCCTGACCCTGGCAAAGCCAGGGCTGTGAGCCCCAGCAGCCAGAATTATTCACCCAATCCACGGAAACATCAGCTTTGCTTCCTCTCCTACAGCAGGGGCAGCAGGCAGAGGATGCTCGCATGCCCCATAATAATCTGCAACATACAAGAAAGAGCACCCCCACCCCCCGTCTTTGCTACTAAGACATGCGGAGACCAGGGTCCCATTGTGCTGGCGGCTGCACAGATGCACAGCGAGAGACAGCCACTGCCCCAAAGAACTCACAGACTAAACAGACAAGTGGGGCGGGGGGACTGGCTCAGGCTTGGAGGTAGATATGAGACAAGACCCTACCTCCCTGCAAGCCCAGTGCAGCCCCCTGCCCCCACTGCCCCCTCCCCCTTCCTTGGTTAGTTAGTGGGGAATCTCCTGGGTCAGTCTTTACCTGAGCTGCTATTTAAGTCTGTGAGCTCTGTGGGTGGGGGACACCTTTGGGACAGCACCTGGTCCAACGGGACCCCAGCCCCCAATGGGGGGTCTCTTGGCACTACCCAAATGCCCATCACTAATAGCACTCACGCTACCCATCAACCAGCCATCTCACTGGGGAGGCAACCGTGGCTAGCAACAAGCCTGCGAAGCAGGGTCAAGAGGCTCAGGCAGGGGCCCGCTGCTTGGAAGTCGGGCTTGGCAGGTGAGTGATGCGTTTGCCCAGGCTCAGTCCCCAAGCACCAAGGTTCTTGTCCTGGAGAGACTTTTCTCTTGTGCCCTGCCATCCATCTCCCCATCTGACCTGTCACCTTCTTGTTGCATCATGTCCAGAATGAGGCCCCCATCCTGCCACTGGGCTGCACAAGCCGATGGATTTCAGCAGGACTGGAAGACAGTCCGATACCAGGGTCCCGGCCCTAGATGATAAGTGATTTGGAATCTGCATGGGATCTGATTGCAGGATCAGGGCCTCAGATCAGGGCCAGTGAGGGAGGAATAGGGAGCTTGGGACTGACTCCCCATCTGCTGCTGTCACCTGCACCCATAGAACGTGAGCGCATGATGCTCATGTTCTGAGCCGGGAGCATCTCCCGGTCACTTGGCTCTGGTTTTAACAATGACACAAGTGGCCGGGCCCCACAATAGGGCCCGCTTGTCGCTTCACTGCTTTCCAGGAGGTGCCTCACAGACCTCTGGGTGCTGCAGAAATAATGCCTTATCACCCGTCTCTGCGGTCATCTCCCTGAGGCCAAGAAGGAGGGTGCTGTGTTGGCCAGAGCATATCCCAGGCAGGTAAACGTGAAACCCCAGCAAGGAAGGGAAAGTCACCAAACTCTGACTTCCTCTGCACACATGAATGCAATCAGCAATCTCACCCCACCTGAATGCAAGCGGCGACTCCCAGGGAGAGTGATTGCCATGCGGCATGCTGGCTGCAATAATCGCCTCTAACCATCAATCGTTATCTAATCTGCCGTGCGGTTTCATTACCAGCATCATTTGTGCTGCTCTCATGGGTTCCGTGTGGGGTGAAAGTCCTTCAAATTAAACGGGGAATGTAACAGCTTCAAAAGCAAGAACTCTGGTGCACAAGCAGATTAGACGGGGGGAGGGGGGGAGGTGTTAACGTGTTTGGGACAAAGGCAGCATTAGTGTTTCACGGCGTGGCCAGGAGCTCGGAACGGGGATTGGAAACCCCACCGCCCTCAGCATGAATGCTCCAGGGGGTCCCTAACACTTGCTTTCTGGAGGGTGCAAGCAAGAGTGAGGCCCGAGAATGAGGAATGTTAATCCACCTTGCAAAGCATGGCCTACTTGGCCTGACATTTGAGGCCTGGGTTCTATTCCTATGTCTGCCACTAACCCCGGAGGTGACGTTGGCCAAATCCCTCCCCTGCCCCTTTGCCTGCTTAGGCTGTAAGGTTTGGGGCAGGCACTGCCTCACAGGCTCCCTCGTGCCTGAAGAGAAGGCGAGCTTTGGATGAGACATCACACCATGGAATAAAACCAGAGCTGCACAGCGTGGGTGTGTGCCGCTGACGAGCCGTAGCCTACAGCCCCCGAGGGGCCAGCCAGCCAACTGGCAGTTAAAGCACCACTGCACTCGAGTCCAGGGTGGTTGTGTGTGGACAGGACTCCAGTAGGGCCAATGCTCAAATTAACTCTGCACTGAACCTGAGCCCTTGGCCTGGTTCCATGCAGTGCCCAGGCACTGGGGCTTCCATATTGGTTGTGGCCTCCAGGCACCGCCATAATAACAACTTTGCCCATCTCTCAGGACTGGGCGTTAACCTACGGCATGTCAGGCAGGGGGCCCCCGGATGGCGTCTCTGGCAGGGGGCCTGCACTTTGTCCATCCACATGCCTGCACAAAGCATAAAGTTCCCGGGGAGGAAGACACTGCTGGAGACTGTGTCAGCTGGATCCTCCTCTCCTCTGCTTTCTCTGGGGGCGACTTTAACTTTGTATTTTCTATCAATTTTTTATCCTCTCTTTTAATGAATGTGTGTTGTCGGAGGGATGTCGTCGTCTGAACTCTCTCTCTCTCTCTTTTGATCAATTTGGGGACAAATTGTTTTATAAAATGCTTTAAATTATTGAACGCATGCTCCCTGGGGGACCCTCACGTTCACATTCTCTCTCTCCCGGTCAATAAGCGATATGGTCAGCATCATGCTGGACAGGTGCCGGCACACAGTGAAGTAACATTGGATGTCAGACACGGTTAGTTCAACCCCTCCCTGAGATGTTTACGGGGCGCATAACCTCAGCCCCGATCTGCTGCCCCCTGTTATCCCAGCCCCGAGCTCCTCCCTCCTCCACAGCTCAGGACTGGAATTTCAGGGAGAGCAAAGTCCATGTTAATGGCGCAGGCTTTGCCAGTCAGGGCAGATCAGCATGTGTGCTAACGTCAGCGTAAGCCCAGAGCCACCGCATCGTTGTCAGGGTAAAGCCATGGCGATGGAGCGGGGAATCAAGCCTGTAACGAATGCACCCACTTTGTACACATGCAAATGCCTGCACACGGTGCCATGGGGAGGGTGGGTGCGGCCCCCTGGCTCTTCATAGACAGTCATGGGTTGGGGACCCCTGCTCTGGTGGGGGTCACCTCCTACAGATCTGTCGCTGTTCCCCACTCCTCCTATGAGCCTTGACACTGCCTGAGCCCTTGCTATCCACAGCCACAGCTGGAACGTTGCTGGCCCCGGGGGCTTTTTAATTACGCAGCCAAAGCCTGATCAAAACTCCCATCATGTTTCTTATGCCAGAAAAGACAAACCACGTTCAATAGTCACACGCCCCTCCCCCTCAGCGTCTTGCTTCCACGCAGCCTCGCCACCACCTTCCTGCCTTTCATTGCGTCAGGTGCATTTCTGTGTGTCCCCACTGCCCATGTGCCACTCAGAGGTGGCGAAAGGGCAAGCCACGAGCCGTGCTCTGGCGCAGCCGGGCGTCCGAGGCGCCGGTGGACACACATGTTGGTTTGATGGTGTCAATGAGGCCATGGAGGAGGGAACTCGTGAAATGCAATGAACAAAGGGATGCAAACAATGGAGAAGGATGAGGTCAGTTGTGCTCCAGCAAGAGGCGCTGGGGCTTTGAACATGGCAGCTTGGCCGCCAGCGGCAACTCTGGGAAATAGCCTTGCTGGACTGCTGTGTGTCCATGGGGAGTCGGCCTGTGACGAGTGGCTGGTTGCCCGCTATGCTTCCAAGCACAACAGCTCCTGTGTCATTACCATGATAAGAACTGAGTTCTAGGGATCTTAGGGGACAGGGCCTCGGGTGGCCTGGCCAGACTCTCACAAAGCCCTGGGCTGCCACTGCGGCAGCAGGCCTCGCAGTGCCAAGTGCTGTCCAGACTCAGTGAGGGGCAGTTCCTACTGCAAAGAGCCTGAACATGCACCAGAAGGATTATTACATCCGGGTTTCTAGTGACTGGCCCAAGGTCGAACAGGACATCTGTGGCAGAGCCAGGAATTGAACCCACATTCGCTGCAGCAAAGCGTCTGAACCCCACGTCCACCCCTCTGATGTCAATGGTGAGCCGGGGTCTGGCTGGGAGCTGAAGTACATCTGGCTCTGCAGCCTCCCCTGGGAATTGGCCTTGAATTCAGTCACTGGCCTCCCCATTCTGGGCCAGACTCTGAGCACTGACAGGCAGAGCCACTGTTTGCACTGGGACAGCCTGGCTCGAACCCAGGGGCTTTGCCCTCGTTCATCTCGCAGGGGGTAGCGCTTGGCTCTGTCTGGAGCAGGAGCAAGCACCACTGCAGCTGGGCTGGGGCTCCCTGAACCCTGCCCTGGGAGTGCTTCCATCTGCAGCCTCCATGCGGTATTTTGTGTAGAGTGGCAGCCTGCGGGGCCGGGACGCTGGAGCAGGGGTAGCTTGGCTGGGACGACCAGCCAGCAGACCAGCTGCAGAACCCCCAAACCATCCCTGGCTGCCTCTGTTGGGCCCTAGCTGGACAATGGAATTGTGCATTGGTGTGACAAGCCCGATGGAGCAGCTACCCCTCATGCAGACATGGCCTGGGTGCACAGTGGGGCTTGCTCTGGGTGTCTCACCATCACCATGCACTGGCATGGCACAGCCAGAGGGCCTGCTAACCTGCGGGGCCCCCCCAAAATGTCATAAAAAGCAAATGTCCCCACCCCCGAGCTGCGTGGGGCCCTAAGCAATTGCTTAGTCTGCTTCTGCCTAGCGCCAGCTCCGGGACCCTGGATGGAGGCTTACAGGGAGCCAGTGGCCTCGGGGCTGGCTCCGCCCCCCCCTGAGCATGTGGGCGGGCGGGCAGGTGGGGCTATATCAGGGGCCCAGGCAGCTTCTACTCTCATCACTAGTTACAGGCATCTGCAGGGTGAGTCCTGAGGGCAGTGGGAACCTTCCTCCTCCAGAAGATGCTGCGCTGCCAAAGCAATAGCCACAGTCGCTCTTTCAAGCAGAGGAAGAGCCTGGGTAAATGTAGGGGTGATTGGGGAGAAATGCGAAGGGGGGAGGAAGAGAGCTGGGGTGGAGGCCGAGGCATGGCCCCCATGCATAAGTGTCTGTTTCTCTTGTTGCAGCCAGTAGGATGCGGGAAGCAGCTGAAATCCGGGTGAAGTACCCCACCAAGATCCCGGTAAAGTTCTTCTCACTCTGTCTGTCCTGGGGGAGTTTAACTCTTCTTGAGCTTCACTAACAGAGCTCACGGCCCACAGCTATGGGTGGTTCTCCCCTCCCCTCCTGCCCCGACTCAGGCTTCCTGCCACCACACAAACATACCATGGGGTATCTGCATGCCAGGCACTGTTGCCTCAGGCCAGCACAGGAGACATGGGCTGTGAAATTGAGTGGATGAAGTGACTGACATTCAGTGAGACCTGCAGATGAAGGACAAATTCTGCACTGTGAAGGCAGTATGGCCAACTCCCATGAGTTTGCTGTGGGTTGTGTGATAGCTTTCCTCCTGGGCTCATGGGGAAACTGTTTGTTTAAACTTCTAAGCCTGGTGGCTTGGGGAAGCCTGAAAATGAGACCTTTACAGGCTCAAACCATCCAGCAAATAAAACCTTCAACCTTCCTTTATAAATACCAGGGCCTGAGTTAGCTGCTGAGGCTTGGCAATGGTGCAAATGAGACCCTCAGAAGAGGCATTTCCAGTCTCAGATGGCCCTGTGGGCTCTGCGCCTCTGGGACAGGGAAAGCTGGCATGCAAACACCCTAGGTCCTGCTCTGACTTGTCTTTCGTCTCTGGCTCCAGGTGGTGGCGGAGCGTTACCAGAAGGAGAAGCAGCTGCCTCTGTTGGATAGGACCAAATTTCTGGTTTCCCAGGACTCGTCCATGTCTCAGTTTGTGATCACCCTGCGGTAAGGCATGAGCGCCCAGGGGGAGGGTTTGCTCTTTCATGTGATCCAGATCTGGGAAAGGGCAAGTCCCATCTCTTTTCCCTCACATGCTTCTTAAAATATAAAGGGCTGGTTCACATTGGAAAAGCTGCATCAGCCTAACTAAATAGGTTTGTCTGAATTAGTTGCATCAATGCAAACCCCTAATGCAGAAGCATTTGCACCCTTAAACCTGTCTAGCTTAATTTGGCAACCAGGGTGACTGTAGGGTTGATTGGCCTGGAGTCTCCCAGAATCAGCATCGATCTCCTGGTGACTACTGGAAGTAAACCAGGAGACTTTAATAGGCTATTTTAAGGAAATGACCTTGTCCTGTTGGGGGTGCGGAGAGGGGGAATCTCCCAGAACAGCTTCAGTCAGAGTTGGCAACCACAGGTGAGTGAGGCTTGAACTCTAAGTGCATCTGCATTCAGGGTTTGCACTGGTGAAACCAGACAAGCTTTACAAGCCACCAGAGCAATTGGTGTAACAGACACAGCACCTCTTCCCCTGACGGGGAGGGGCTGCTGCTGTAAAGACTCCCCTGCTGTTTGCTGGGAGGGGAGGCTGAGAATGGCCTCCTTGCTGAGGCCTGCAGTGGTGTACTTGCTGCTTGGCTTTTCTGCTGCTTTATTTGAATGATCTGTTTGAAGTTGCAAGCAGGCACAGGTGAATAGCTGATTAGAGGTAGGCAATTAGCAGTGATGCAAACAAGCTGTAGCTGCCACTAACAGTGGTCAGTGATGTCAGAGAGGCTCAGAGTGCTAATTAGCAGCATGACACCTGATCAAAGAAACTCCCTCTAACAGAGACCAGACCTACCGAACTTGCCAGGCTTAACAAGACAGACAGCCCTCCCGGATCCCAGCCCTGCATGCTCCTCTGAGATGACATAACTCTTTTCCAAGCTGGCTTAGTACAGATGTCTTGGGGTTGCACTAATCAGGGAGATGGGATGGAACAACAAAAGGTGACAGGGGGAGGGGAGGCTAATGGAAAACTGCAGCCCATCACCACCCCCCACCCCCACCTACAGGCCTGGGCAGCAGCTCACTGTGCTACTCTGTGTTTGGGGCTGGCATTTCTGCTTTCCTGCTCAAAGTGGCATCACTGAGGCTGTCAAGAGGCAGAACGTTTCCCTGGCCCATGCGCAGTACAAGACAGCAGTGTGGTGCTGTGATGCTGCAGGGTTCTTGCTGGCTGCCTTCAATGCTGTGCTGCTGTGGCAGACAAGCTGCACCCTGGCTTCGATGCCCAGCTGCTCTCTGCAGGGTGACTCTGACACTCTCCTGGTGTCCCCCCCTCTGCCCAAATCTGCCCTGTAGCATCCACCAGCCCCTGCGCTCTACTCTTAAACCCGTTACAGAGTAGCAGTCGTGTTAGTCTGTATCCGCAAAAGGAACAGGAGTCCTTGTGGCACCTTAGAGACTAACACATTTATGCTCAAATACCCTTGTTAGTCTCTAAGGTGCCACAAGGACTCCTGTTCCTTTTTACTGAGTTAGTGAAGAGACAGCACCGCAGTTCATGGAATTAGCTGGGTGAACAAACACTGCTTTCATCAAAGGACTGAATTGGTTTATAGCAAAAGTAAAACCAGTCCCTTAATCCCTGTCCTCCCTTTGTTTAAGTGATGCCAAGGAATAACAGCGGCAAGTGCTTCGCTCCTTGGTTCCTTCCTGTGAAGGAGGCCAAATGGCCTTTCCTCTCCCTTCCCAAAGGTCCCTGACCCTGCTTCAAGAGCCAGGAAGCCTTCCTGGGGGCCCAGGTTCCTGTTCCCACCAGGGAACTGACACCACACTAATTCCTGCAGCTTCCTCCCCCATGATGCTACTCCGAGGCCGTCTGCCCCATTCGGTAGCTGGATGCTTTTGTTTACCTGGGATATAAAGGTACCTTCCTTGTCTCTGCCTGGTGACCAGGCAGGTCCAACAAGCAAATACACATTCCATTGCCTAGGCAGACTGGGCTTGGCATGTCTTGCCAGAGAGACTTTGAGAGCAATTCTAGCACTGTACATAGCTGGTCCCAAAAGTCACTGGGTGGGGTGTTCACTGTTAGTATGTGGCACTGCACCAAACAACGGTGTCAGGTCTGACACACATTATGATAAAAGCTGCAGATGCCCACTGGGCCTCTGTGTCAGGAGAACCTTGTTAACCCAAATACTCCAGTAGGATTAACCAACACAAACAGCATGTATGCAAGCCAACCCTACAATAACCAGTGCAGCATGTGTGCAAGGGAGTGGTGAATACCTCTTTGAAAGATGCTCTGTGCAGACTGTGAGAACACACAGAGGACGGGCAGAGCAGGGGTTATGGGTGCTAGCCTGGGACTTGAGAGAGCTGCGGGGGGGGGGGGGGGGTCAACTCCCTGCTCTGCCACTGACTTCCCTGGATGACCTTGGGTGCATCACTTAGCCTCAGCTCCCTGTCTCATGGCGCTGACTCTTCCTCCCCCATATGCATTCAGTGTTGAGGCTTGGTGACTGGGGAGAGCCAGAGACAGTGCATAGTGATCGAGAGCCTTTAACTACTTCATTCACCTGTTCCCCCTTGTACTCAGATGCCAAGGTCTCTTGGGCAGGGTCCATTCTCTCTGTACAGCAGCTGGTGACGTCAGTAACACCCAATGCCAAATACTGCAATTCATGCTTCTTGGAACCATGGTGATCCTCCTAATCTAACAGCCTCTGAAAATCTCCTTAAACCCCCAGAACTCGCATGTCCCTGACGGCAACCCAGGCCTTCTACCTGCTAGTCAACAACAAAAACCTGCTGAGCATGAGCATGGGGGAGGTGTACCGCGACCACAAGGATGACGACGGCTTTCTCTATGTAACCTATGCTTCCCAGGAGATATTTGGCTGCTGCCGCTTGCATGGCCCTGCGGTGACTCAGTCATGAACCTGCCTGTTGCCAGCTGGTCTGTCATTGGTTTATCTTGTGATGTAAACAACTGCAGGGGCTGAAAACCTTTCTTACCGGAATTTTTAATTAAACAGCTGTGTGGGGACAGAGGAGGAGAGCATGAAAGTCCAGGAGCTGCTAGCAGGATCACTCTCCTGCAACAGCATTGGGGACTTGAGTCTCTCTGAAGATGCCTGTTAGAAGAATAACTTGTGACTAAAGCTATGAAACATTTTTAATGCAGAACAACGTCCTATTACTCTGATCCACTGCAAAGTTATTCTCTAACAGGCCTATTCCTCTCCCTTTTTAAAGGATTTCACTGCTGGATATTCTGGTTAGCAGCACTGGAAACTTAAGTTTAGTTGTAGCAAATCTGCTCCTGTACCAGGGATTTGTGTACCAGGGTTCCACGGCTGGGATTTTTAAGCTTCACATCTATTATCTGTAACATCTCGTTTTTAAGTTTGTCCTTGGAATAAAGCAATCAAAATGTGATTTACTCTGATCATTTAATGGGGCTTGTCCCAAAGATGGAGGCAGGGCTGGGTCGATAATCTAGTAGCCCATTCGGGGCCGTAATGTGCCTAGTCGGCCTGCAATCTGGGCAAGTGGCGTCATCGGGCAAAGGGTGAGAGGGGGAAACAAGCACAGAGAGGAAGGGACTTGCCCAAGGTTGCACACAGGGAAGAGAGCTGGGAAGAGAGCCCTATGCCTGGGGTCTACCAGCTGGACTGTGCTGCCTGCCCACAATGTAACTGTCGCCTCTGTGGGCACGATGTGCTGGTTCTCTGTGTGAGGGGGCATAAAACATTACTGGATCAGAGCAGCATCCACTGCTTGCTCTGCACTAGCCTCTGGCTGCATGAGGGGCAGGATGAGGGAGAACTAAGCCCCCTGCCCTCAGTGTTGCATGCCCAGCTGCTAACTGGCAGTGCCCTGTAGGCTGCATGAGAAGAGACAGGGCTGGTGCCCATCTTCACAGAGGGGTGGGGAGCAGGGGGAGTTGGTGCCTAGCATGCAAAGGTGAAACAGTGCAAATGTGTCAAGGGGAGACAGGGAGCTGGAGAATCTTTCTCTTCCCATAGAGGTTCAGGGAAACTCACCAGAGCTAAGGTGGAAGATGAGACCTGAACACAGGCCAGCACATGTCCTGCCTCTGCCAGGCTCCAACAAGTGCATGTAACTGGCCACACTAAATCTTAGGGTTGTGTTATGAGTTGGATATAAATGTTTCCTGAGCTGACAGTGATACTGTGACATGCCTCTTCAATATTGAAGGTTTCCATTGCAATAAAGCCCTGTGGCTAAATATTCCATGTACTTCAATGTTAAAAACATTCATAAATATTACTCTAGCAAATGCACCTGTAGTGTAAGCTGTTAGACTCTCCCTGCTCCTGCTTTATCTCCAGTGTGAAATGCAGGGAAAAGTTAAGTGTGACTTTCCTGCTCAAGGAGTGTTTCTCAGTACAGTCAGTCACTGAGATAATGGCAGGAGGGGAAAAAATAGTGGTGCAGATGGAGGGATCCCAGCAGTTCCGTGTCCCCCGGGCAGAGTGTAGCTGCAGTGTTGCAGAAGCCTGATTGCTACCACGAGCCTCTGAACAGGCTCCCTGGGGTTAGGGGTCTCCTTACTCTAGCAGACAAAGCCGTGACAAGACACGAGCTGGGAGCTGAAAGCAGAATTCAAGCTGGGAAGGACACTGACTTTGAGCAGGAAGGACTGGGGCAGCTTCCCCAGAGATGATGTGGCTCCTTGCTCACTTGCCATCTCTCTTTTCATGTTCAGCCGCAAGTGCCTGGGCTCCACGCAGAAGTAACGGTGTGGGGTTCTCTGACCTGCTCTAATGCAGGAGGTCAGAGCATTGCACAGGTGTTGCTGGTCTTTATAAAATCCTACCGTCTCAGGAGCTGTGGATACAACAGTCCAGAGGTCTGAGTGATGGCAGCTCTAGAAATAGGTGAGACAGGAAGAGACCTATTGTGTTGACTAGTTCCATTCTGCTTTCAAGGCTAGAGAATATTCAGCCAGTGACAGGTGTGGGAGGGACCCAAGGCCCCTGGCACCTCTGCGTCCAGTCCCAGTTTGCAGAAACGTTCCATGTGGAGTAGATCCTCTCTCCTAATAAAAGACAGAATTGCACAGCCTGGTCCAAATTCCCTTAGCCCACAGAACCCCGCACCTGGCTAGAGCCACCGCGGGGCGAAATGGTTCAGCCAAAGCTCGTTTTTGGCCACAAAATGCAGATTCAGATCGACCAAGACATTTTGCAAATTTGTGTTGCATCTGCTGAATTGTCTTGGTTTAAAAAAAACAAAATCCATGTTTCATTTTGACATTTTCTAAGGGAACATTTGGATTATTTGATCTCAAATGATTGTCGTCCTGACAATGACTAATTGTAATTCAATTTTATTTTAAAAAGAGTTAAAGTTCATGTCATGGACTCACAATCATGCCCACTCGTGGCCCCTGGCGGTCTGTGGGGAATGCCCCTTTCAGTGCGACAGCCCTTCTCGTCGTCAGGCCCCTCCACCTCCTGGAGCCGCACCTCTCTGAGCCTTAGCACATCTGTCTCTCGCTGTGGGCCCCCTCAGGGAGTCCACATGCTCCGGGCCCCCCGGGCCTCCACCCCCAAAGGGGTTGATGCAACCCTGTTCTCTAGACCAGAGTGACTCTCAGCCAGCATAAAACAGGAGTGTTTATTGAAACTTGAACCCAGCACAGGAAACTCTCAGGGCCTCAGGCCTGGCCTCCCTCAGCCCAGCACATCCCAGTCCCCCTGCATCTAGGGGGGCTCTGCCTGCTCCCCCTCTCCAGCCCAGAGCCCCCCCCTGCTTCCCAGCAGGGTCTCTGATATCCCCGGACCCAAGCCCCCTCTGTCCATTGTCTTCTCTCCAGGGAAACAGGAAGGCCTGGGTCTCTCCTCTCCTCTTAGCCCCTCTCTGGCCCCCTCTGGCTGGAACTGGCTGGTCAGGTCACCGGGGTCCTCTCCCCACAGCCCATTGTCCCCCACTGGCCAGAACCGGCTGCAACTCCTGTGCTGAGTCACTAGGGCACCAGGTCACCAGTCGCTGGGGTCTCCATCCTCCAGGCTCTCGGCCGGGATCCCAAGTTCCCTCTCCGGTCCTGTGTCCCAACAAACTCCCTCTCCCCTCCCCTCGTTAAACCAGTAACCCCCGGGGACACTGAGTCCCACCCCCTCTGCATCCAACCCACTGGAAAAACAAAGAACCCCCCCCGACTTCATCACAGTTCAAAAATGAACAAACCCATTTCCCTCACCCCCAAACAATTGTCAATGTTTCGGTTGGGTCAGTGACCCAGAATAATAGTTAGTTACTCAGCTCTAGTTATTGCTGAATGAGGACAGCTCCTTGCAGCTTGGCTGGTAAATCACCATGCAGGTCATGAGTTTGATGGGTTGGATCACAGAAACCCCCTGGGGCTGCCAATTGATGTGCCAAGACTACTTCTGCCCCTGCTTTCCCTGCTAGTCTGGGACTCCAGCACCCTGTCTTGCTGAGCCAGACATGCCAGTCTGCTCCAACACAGACCCAGGGTCTGAACCTCATGCCCCAAATCTGCAGACTTAACTGAAAGCAACTTATAAAAGTGTTCCTGTCTCTAACACTCAGATGCCAAACTCCCAATGGGGTCTAAACCCCAAATAAATCCATTTTACCCTGTATAAATCTTATACAGCTAATACAAGGCAAAGTCATAAATTGTTCACCCTCTATAACACAGAGAGAGAGATATGCACAGCTGTTTGCTGCCCCCCGCCCCCAGGTATTAATACATACTCTGGGTTAATTAATAAGTAAAAAGTGATTTTATTAAATACAGAAAGCAGGATTTAAGTGGTTCCAAGTAATAGCAGACAGAACAAAGTGAATTACCAAGTAAAATAAAACATACAAGTCTGAGTCTAATACACTAAGAAAACTGAGTACAGATAAAAACCTCACCCAGCAAGCTTCCTTTTACAGACTAGTCTCCTTCTAGTCTGGGTCCAGCTATCACTCACACCCCCTGTAGTTACTCCTTTGCTCCAGTTTCTTTCAAGTATCCTGGGGAGTGGAGAGGATTTCTCTTTAGACAGCTGAAGACAAAATGGAGGGGTCTTCCAGGGGTTTCAATATACTTTCTCTTGTGGGTGGCGACCCCCTCCTCTCTCCTATGCAAAGTCCAGCTCCAAGATGGAGTTTTGGAGTCACCTGGGCAAGCCACGTGTCCATGCAGGACTCCATTTTTACAGGCAGCCATTGCTCACATGTTACTTTGAACCGCCTGAGGAAGATTTCTTATGTGGATTGGAGCCTTCCAAGATCCATTGTCCCTTAAGTGCTTCTTGATTGGGCACTTAACTTGCACATTCCCTTCGCAAGAAGCTGACCAAATGCTTTACTAAGGCTACTTAGAAATCAAGCAGGTACATGGCCAATATTCAAACTTCGGATACAAACATGAAACATGCATACAAACAGGATTAATAGATTCAGTAGATCAGAACCTTTACAGAGACATGTTACACGGCATATGTCGCATAAAATATTCTAGTTATGTCATATATACATTCAGAAGCATATTTCCATAAAGCCTTGTGGAGGCACTGTCACAGCAAGCCCATTCAGTAAACTGGGGGCAGATGCTGCATTTCTAATTATAGATCATGCAGGATTTAATTTCTCAGGGCAGGGGGGGCGTTGTGTGAGAAATGTTTGCAGTGTGGCAGAGCCTGGGAGCCGCATTTTCTGTGCTCTCTGGGGTGTGGCCATGGACTGTCCCTCTTTATGGTGGTCAGATATTTCCACTGCATCCCTAGGTGCCCCCTCACCTGGGCTCCGTTGCCCCGAGGCTTTTTGTCCATCATCCTGACAATGCTCTGTGATTGCTGGTGCATGCTCAGGCACCTCCTTGTGCTGGGATTTCATAAATGTACATTGAACCTGTCAGTCGCCGGCAGCTGCCCCCCCTTCCTCTGAAGCCTCACTGAATAAGGAAGAGGCTGTCATGAGTGGGAATGTATGCGCCCTGGGCCGCCGAGAGCAGGTTCGGGCCGCCTAGCAAGGGCAGACTGGCTAAACAGGGCCGATGAAGCCAGGCCCCGGACCCCCTTCTGGACCGCTGGGTCCTGGTCATTTGTACCGGCTTCCCCCCATCTCGTTGGCCCTGTATGCCCGTACAGCTGCCAGCCACATCTTGCCTCCTCTCGCCCCTGTGACGCAGGGAAGTTTGTTACCAACATTTTACGGATGGAGGAATTTCACTGTTTGTATCACACACTGTCAGTCCCGGCCAGGGGCTTGGATACAATCAGTGAAGCCACGCCAGGTGCATAAGTATATCCCGTTTTATTGCCAAAGTATAAGAAGCCTCCCAGCCTTCACGCGTTACTAAATACCTGCTTCCCAGCAAGCAAGCAAGCAAGAATCAAGGCTTATGCCCCTTCTGCTACAGACAGTCCTGGACCCTCCTGCCTTGTCCTTGAGGGCTTGTAGCAGGCACTGCTCCAGTGTGGGGGGTTCCTGGGCACCCACAAGGCCAGGGTCCGTAGGTGAGACTGTTTGTCTAAAGCAATTCTCACAGCTGCTTTTAATCATCACCTCCTTCTAAAGGGGGGGGGGGCATGTTCACCCACAAGCAGGCTCTGGCAGGAGGCACTGCCATTTTCCATTCACACACTTCACAGCCTCAGGCCGTCCTTATCTCCTCATCCTGCCAAGTGGCAGCAGGCCAGGTGGGCTGGTCAAAGCCAGTTCATTACTAGCTCCCCCAAACCATTCTGTAACGTCAGCCCAAGGTAACGTGTGGTCAGCCCCAATGCACCCAACACTTAGCTAGAAACCCCTTCATGCCTAGCGCAATGGGGCCCTGCTTCAGCTGAGCTCAGGGCTCTACTGTTCTGGGGCTACCCAGGCAAAGTCCCTGCCCCGCAGGTCCTCCAGGCTGGGCAGCCCATGGGAAACGATACACCCAAGGTCACTGGCAGAGCCAGGAACTGAACCCAGCTTTTCCTTTGATTCCCAAGCCAGGGTCCTTCCCCTGGATTACCACATGAGCTGAGCCCGGGGCCCAGGTCTAAGTGACTCGTCACACAGGACATCGGCAGCAGAATCAGGCCCTGAACCCTGCTTTCCTGCAGCTTAGCCGAGTGCCACAAGGGCAGCCAGCTGCTCCTTTCCTGGCTACATACAATTAATCAAGGCCTTTGCTTCACCCACTGGCCCAACCCCGTGCGCCTCTGCACGGCTCTCTCCATAATGTTCACCCACACACCAGCCCTTTCTCACACACTGTGATTTATTCCTCCCAGGGTGAACCTGGGGAGCATTCTGAGGGCACCTGGCCATGAATGAAAGCGCTGAGCACTGCAGGCGGCGGGGAAATTGCAATTCATCAATCTACTCGTACAGCTGAAGAGTGGGAGGATAAAGGGAGCTGGCATTTACTAGATGAAAGCACATTCCTCATGAGCCATTCACAGGGCCAGCAAAACACATTTACCATAAAGCATCTATGTCTCAAGGGAGCAGTCGAAAGCAAGGAGGAGTCCAGCTTCTGCTTTCTCCTTATGCGCTGCTCACCTGCGGATCCCAGCCTTCCCCTTGTGCACCCACACCCATCCACTGAAGAAGGATGGGTCCTTCAGTCTCAATCAGAGGCTGAATAATGCTGTTTGGTTGCCTCAAGAAAAGGCGATTCATCCATTCCAGGCAAGTTGGCTCTTCAATGAATTTGCCGTGGGAAATCATCTGCAAGGCAACAGGGGCTAGTGTGTGGGGGTGGGTGCGTTCAAGTCAGCCCCTCATCTCAAATTTGCCTTTATGAATTTCCAGAGTGGTTCATTTGTTCTCCACACTTTTCAAATCCTTCCTCCAGTGCTTGCTGCTCATGCTCGTCTCTTTCGATCCCGCCCCACTCCTTGCTATTTGCAATTCACTTGTCCCTGTACATCAAGAAGTCCAAAGGAAAAAAACCCCAATTGAGATGCTCCCCCATCATGCTTCAGGCTGATTTCTGTCTACGGAAAGGTACCTCTTCCCTGCAGAGTTAGCTGAAGTTATCTGCACTAGAGCGACTTGTGTCGAGTTAATGCGTGCAGCAACCCTGCAAAATAATACTCAAGTGGCTGCAATGCCCTGTGTCCCCACGGGTGTTAGACTCACTCAGGAGAGGTGCTGAGACTTCCAGACCCCTCCTCCCGCCACGATTCTTACTGCTGCAGCAAACTGAGCCGCTCCATGGTTTTTTTCACAGCGGATTATGGGAGAATCCGTCTGTCCTTGCTGGGCACCTGGGTGGACATTAAAGCAGACCAGGTCTGGCTTGAGGCGCTCCAGATTTCTGTCCACAGCCTTTGTTCAGCCAGTGGGAAGGCTTCAAACCCAGGGTTCAAATTACAGGGGCAGTTTGGAAGGGCCGGGTTGTCATGGAGTGGGGGAAGTCAGAGCCCTGCACCCCTCTTCCTGCGATTCACTGTGACTCTCAGCCAGCCAGTAACACAGAAGGTTTATTAGCCAACAGGAACAGAGTCCCCAGCAGGGCTCATAGGTACAGCCAGGACCCCCCAGCCAGGTCCCTTTGGGGGGAAAGGAGCTTAGACTCCAGCTTTGGGGTTCCCTGCATTTCACCACCCAGCCCAAAACTGAAAGCAAAACGCTCTCTAGCCTCTCCCCACTTCCCCCCAGCTCCTCCCCTCCCTTTGTCCAGTTTCCTGGGCAAAGGTGTCACCTGGCCCCACCCCTCTCCTGGCTCAGGTTACAGGCTCAGGTAACTCTCAAGAAAAATCACCCCCTGCTCTCCCGTCCCCCGTGCAGCCAGCCCCAGTAACTGGACACATTTCCAGGTCAGTCCGACTGCGTCAGAGGGGGACAGTGGGGGGCTGGCTCGAGGGGGGTCAGGGAATGGGACATGGGGGGGAACAGCGGGGGGCTGGCTCGGGGGGCAGGGAATGGGATGTAGGGGGTGTCACGGAGTGTGGGGGAGTCAAGGCCCCACACCCCCTACTTCCTGCAATTCCCCAGGACTCTCAGCCAGCCAGTAACACAGCAGGTTTATGAGACGACAGGACACAGTTCCCAGCAGGCCTTGTAGGTACAATCAGGACCCCCCAGCCAGGTCCCTCTGGGGGGCAAGGAGCTTAGATCCCAGGCTTGGGGTTCCTGCCTCTTCCCAGCCAGCCCAAAGCTGAACTAAACCCTCCTCCAGCCGGCTCTGCCCACCTTCTCCCCCTCTCCCTTTGTCCACCTGGCCCCACCCCCCTCCTGGCTCAGGTTACAGGCTCAGGTACCTCTCAGGTAAAATCACCCCCTGCTCTCCCGTCCCCCGTGCAGCCAGCCCCAGTAACTGGACACATTTCCAGGTCAGTCCGCCCTGCTCCCTACTGCGTCTTACGGGTCCCCTTAGTACTTTTAGAGGCTACCTCACTTCTGTCGTATTCACAGTGCTGGGGACGGGGGAGCGAGAGGGATAAGCTTTTTTCTTTTTCTTAAATACTTATCTGCTTTCATTAAGCACCATCCCCCCACCCCCCCACCTTTTCCCCATCATTCAAGCACTGACCAGACAAGGCTGAGACCTTCCTGGGGACAAATCATCTCACACCTGCCCACTGCAGAGCTCCTTCCTCCTCCTTCTGCAGTATCTCGGTTTGGCCGCTGCTGTAGACAAAGTGCTGGGCTAGCTGGGCCTTGGGGGGCTCTGCTCCAGTCTGGTCATGCCGTGTTCCCTCCTCTCTCAGGAGCGAGTGGCAATGCTCTGCTGCCGCTTCTGCAATTCAGTACGACCCCTGCAGACCCTGCCATCCTATTCCCCAGACACCCCGCAAAGGCAGAGGCCGAGAGAGAATGCAAAGCTGTGTCTTTGTCCCTGTTCTCCTCAGACTCCTTCGTTCAGCTAGCAGGGAAAAGACACCGGCCTTCACGGTGCTCCTTAACCCAGCAGACAATGTCATGACAAGATCCAGGGGCTGGGAGCAGGAAGTTAGAAAAACTCCAGTTAGAAACAAGATGCAACTTTGGAATCGCCCAGCTCATTCACCGCTGGAACAGCTGCCTGAGGGGCAGGGTGGATTCTCCACCAGCTTGTGGCTGAGGCAGATTGTGAGCTCTGACTGTGTTATCACAGCCACAAGGGCCCATTGTACTGGGTACCCTAGAGAGCCTACTACAGACAAGCCAGCCAGGGGCAGGAAGCACCTTCCCAAGTCCCCAGCAGCTCAGTGGCAGAACGAGGAGAGGAGCCTGGCTTCTTGACTCCTAACCTACTGTCTTACCCCCGGACCATACTGGGTGTGGCTGGACTTGTCTTTGCTTCCCCCAGCCCCCACCTCTCCACCTCACAGCAACAGCCAAGTTCACACCCTCACCAAAAGGGGGGCGTGGGGGTCCCCTGAGAGTGACACAGGTGCCCCAGTGTTCCCCGACGTCACAGTGAGCTCCTTCCACTTGTGCGATTGCTCTGCCCCGGCTTTGGCCCTGGCTAATCATGGAGAGGGCACTTGGAAAACACCCCGAGCATTTTGGGTGCTCTGCAATACTGTGTACAGATGTGGTCTCCTCATCTAAAAAAGATTTACTGGCACTAGAAAAGGTTCTGAGAAGGGCAACTAAAATGATTAGGGGTTTGGAGAGGGTCCCATATGAGGAGAGATTAAAGAGGCTAGGACTTTTCAGCTGGGAAAAGAGGAGACTAAAGAGGGATATGATAGAGGTATATAAACTCATGAGTGATGTGGAGAAGTGAATAAGGAAAAGTTATTTACTTATTCCCATAATACAAGAACTAGGGGTCACCAAATGAAATTAATGGGCAGCAAGTTTAAAACAAATAAAAGGAAGTTCTTCTTCACGCAGCGCACAGTCAACCTGTGGAACTCCTTACCTGAGGAGGTTGTAAGGCTGGACTATAACAGGGTGTCACGGACTCACAGATCGTGCCCACACTTGGCCCTGTCGGTCGTGGGTGGCCCCTTTCAGTGAGACAGCCTTCTTCGGGGTCCACTCTCTCTCGGGTCAGGCCCCTCACCTCCTGGAGCCGCACCTCTCTGAGCCTTAGCACGTCTGTCTCTGCCGTGGGCCCCCTCGGGAGTCCACGCACTCTGGACCCCCTGGGCCTCTCCACCCCAAAGGGGCTGATGCAGCCTGTTCTCTAGACCAGAGTGACTCTCAGCCAGCATAAAACAGGAGGGTTTATTGAGAGTTGAACACAGCATAGGAAACTCTAGGGCCTCAGGTCTGGCCTCTCACAATAACAGCACATCCAGTCTCCCTGCGTCAGGTGGGCTCTGCCTGCTTCCCCTCGCCAGCCCCAGCCCGAGCCCCCTGCTTCCGCTGGGTCTCTAATATCCCCGGCCTCAAGCCCCGCCTCAGTCCATTGTCTTCTCTCCAGGTAAACAGGGTCCTAAACAGGGAAGGCTGAGTCCCCTTTTCTCGCAGCTCTTCTCTGGCTGGAACCGGCTGGTCAGGTCACCGGGGTCCTCTCTCTGCAGCCCATTGTCCTCCCATGGCCAGAACCGGTTGTGTCTCCTGCTGGGGTCCCGAGCCCCTCTCCGGTCCTTTGTAACAACAAACTCCCTCTCCTCACTCCGTTAAACAGTAACACTCAGGTAATTGAGTCCCACCCCTGTGACGCAAACCCTGGAAAGACAAAAAAACCCAAGAAAACCCCCACTTCGTCACACAGGTTTAAAAGAGAACTGATAAATTCATGGAGGTTAAGTCAATTAATGGCTATTAACCAGGATGGTAGGAATGGTGTCCCTAGCCTTTTGTAAAGGTGAAGATGGATGCAGGATAGAGATCACTTGATCATTGCCTCTTAGGTTCAATCCTCTGGGGCATCTGGCATTGGCCACTGTCAGCAGACCAGGCACTGGGTGATGGACCTTTTGGTCTGACCCGGTACGGCCGTTGTGACAAACTGGGACTGTTCTATGTTTGCTTGAATACTGTGTTGGTGCCTCAGTGTCCCCTAGGCAGTTCTTAAGGTATCTAGGTGGTGGGATAAGTGTGTGATTGCTGCAGAGCAAAGGGCCAGTGCACCTAATGCCGGGCACTCGTGTTCCTACAACTGATGGCCTGGGCCCTCCTCTGCAAAGGGTGCCAACTGAAGGTGTTGGAGATCATCGTGTGAAGGAAAGGGGTAGGAGGGCTGGAGGGGTGGTTATCTGGAGCTTGCTGGGGACGAGGAGTGAAGTGCAAACCTAGGGTCTGGCTCACTGCCCCAGAATGACCCGGCTGAGGGCTGGTTCGCTGTATCTAACAAGCTCTGTTTTAGACCCTGTTCCTGTCATCGAATAAACCTCTGTTTTGCTGGCTAAGAGTCACGCTTGACTGCAAAGTGGGGGTGCAGGACCCTGTGGCTTCCCAGGACCCGCCTGCGTGGGCTCGCTGTGGAAGGCACGGAGGGGCAGAGGATGCTGAATGCTCCAAGGAGAGACCCAGGAGGTGAAGCCGTGTGAGCTTCTTGCCCTGAACAAGTCTGCTCCAAGGGAGAGGAGGCTCCCCAAAGGCCTGCCTGGCTTAGCGGGGAGCAGTTCCAGAGCATCGCCCGGGGACTCCATGACACCGTTCTTATGTTAAGGAACACGTGGTTGTAATCAGAAGAAATCGGGGTTACTCCCCAGCAGGGATCCCACAAGGGAGGGCTCCTGTCTCGTGCTCTGGCTCAGAACTAGAGGCTTCGACAGGGTGTTGCCTGAAAGCTGAACTGTTACCAGAGGCCAAGGGTGAGCTGCCAGCCAGCCAAACCTGCAGACCCATCATGACAGGCTTTCCCAGCGCAGCCTGGCAGGGAGAGATGTAGCAGAGCATGCGGTGGGGAGACATTCCAGCTCCCTGGGTCAGGTCAGGATCTGCCAGCCGCCAATGAACACCAAAGAACTGTAAATGCAGGTGGTCACCTACTGGGAGCTTTGCATAGCCAGGAGCTAAGGGGCACAATTCCCCATCACCCTGCAGCCATGTGCACCCACAGAAAGTGCAGGAAATAGGCTGACCTGATGTCCCGATTTTATAGGGACAGTCCCGATTTTTGGGTCTTTTTCTTATATAGGCTCCTATTACCCCCCCTCCCCCCGTCCCGATTTTTCACATTTGCTGTCTTGTCAGCCTAGCAGGGAACACGCTTCCAAGCGGGAACCCACGCACTTTGCACTGGTGTAAATAGCTGCAGGGTGGAGGAGCAGAGGGAATCAGGGCTCTTGAGCTGCAGGTTCAAAGTTGGCCTTGGCTTGTGATGTGTCTTGGTGCCAGTGCCCTAGCGTCCCTTTTCTGTTCCAGCAGATGCTGCAGTTTCTAAATGTTGCCAGGTGGCTGCAGAGTTGCCTGGGAAGCAGGAAGTGCCGGAGTCACCAGCCTTTGGTAACCCACCATGCAGGGTCGTTTAGCACCTAATTTGCAGGTTGTAGCCACAGGAACGTCACTTCTATGCTCAGGAACTCACCTGGACTGGTTCTGTGGCACCAGGGCAGCTCCCCAGCACACTGCCCAGTGGACAGCACATGGCAAGGCGCCATCGTCCACTATCAGCTTGCTCCACTCCACACAGAGGCATAATCGCCTCTGTCAATATTTGCCGCACTCAGCCAGGAAGTGGAGTAGCATCTGTATTCTCTTACTTATGGCAAACCAGCAGTTTACACAAAGTGCTGGCAGGTCAGTCCTTCCTGGGAACATGTCCAGGGTCTCGTGTTGGCTGGATTTCATTTCCTTCTTGCAAAGTGCACTACTCTCCCCAGGGAGCACCTGAGGCCGCCAGCACCAAACACTTCCTGTCACCATTCCAGAAGATTATCAATCCCAGCAGATGAGAGTCAATGTGGTTAGAACAGATGGACAAGAAGCAGCCCTGGTAGGGCAGAGCGGGCTAGTGGGTTAGAGCAGGGAGGGCTGGGAACCAGGATTCCTGGGTTCTTGCCCCAGCTCTGGGAGAGGAGTGGGTTACTGCCTGGAGCCAGGACTCCATGTTCTGTCACTGACCTTTTGCGTGACCTTGAGCAAGGCACATCACTTCTCGGCACCTCACTCATGTTATCTTTAATCGATGACAGTTTATTATGTGTTTTGAAGTATTCATTATTATTATATTATGGTAGCACCTCGAGGCCCCCGCTGGATCAGGGGCCTGTTGTGCTGAGTGACAGACAGTCCCTGCCGGAAAAAGCGTTCAGGGAGTGTCACTAGTTAAGCACCGAAGACCTTTGCTAATCCCGCTGGGATTCCTGCCCAGGGCAGGTGTGCAGTGGCCTTGGGAACCTGTGATGCCTCAGAGGGGAAGGGAGCCGCGTGCCCTCAGGCACTGATTATACAGGCAGCCAGAACGGCCCTTGACAGCTCATGCTTGTTTAGAGTCGTGCAGCCCTTCCAGAGGGGGAGGGAATGAAGTAAAGTGCTGGTACACAGGCTGCATGACAGGAGAGTGACTGAGTACAACTCTAATGGCCTCACTTCATTAGGGGAAGCACCAGGCTCCTGGAAATGTCATCTCATAAAATGCAGCTGTTTGTGGAAACATCGTTTTATATGCCCCCTCCCCGCCCGCTCCAGGAAAAACAATGCTCTCAGACCGCCACACCCTCCTCAGAGCACCCGCAGCCTCCCACCCAAGTTTTAGTCACGGCGGGTATTTTTACAGGTACAGAGGCACGTGAACTTTTGTTTATGGCCCGTGAGCTAACCATGACTTACTAAAAATACCTATGACTAAAACGTAGCCTTAGCCAGAGCCCCATTGGAGTCATGGGGCCAGATCCTGGCTGGTGTCAATGGGGCCAGATCCCCAGCTGGTGTCAATGGACATCGCTCTGTCAGAGCCATGGGGCCAGATCTCCGGCTGATGTCAATGGGGCCAGATCCCCAGCTGGTGTCAATGGACATCGCTCTGTCAGAGCCATGGGGCCAGATCACCGGCTGATGTCAATGGGGCCAGATCCCCGGCTGGTGTCAATGGGCGTCACTCCATTGGAGTCATGGGGCCAGATCCCCAGCTGGTGTCAATGGGGCCAGATCCCCAGCTGGTGTCAACAGGTGTTGCTTTGTCAGAGTCACAGGGTCAGATCCTCAGCTGGTGTGAATGAGCACTGAAGTCAATGGAGCAGCAACAATTTACACCACTTGGCTCCATTGACTCCAGTGTCATTCTGGCCAGTTGACACCAGCTGGGGATTCGGCCCATTGAATCCAATAGAGCTACGGTGGATTCCCACCAGGTAGGGATCTGGACCCCCTGACTCCAATGCACCGACACTGAGTTAGACCATCTGGGGATCTGGCCCCACACATGGTTTTTCACTGTGGATTACCGGTCTCACAGCACCATCACCCCCACACATTCCCAGCTGGGTCCTCTCCTGCCACAGTGCAGCCTAGTGACCCAGTTTTGATTCAGGAGGGAGGAATGGGGCTGAATGGGAGCAGCATGAATGTGCTTAGCCTGCAATAAGAAGCTCGTTAAAAGGAGTTTATGGCCCCATTAGCCCGGCTGTCCTTGGTTCTGGAAACAGATGGACAGTTTGGATGGAACCAGATGGGAGAGACATTTCATCTCTAAATTAAAGGACATTTTAACAACGGAAACCGCCTGAAATCACAGGTCCCTTCCCTAGACTAATCTCAGACTTTGTGCCTTCCACCAGCCCCATCTTCATTCTCCTGTGCGCCCAGGATCCAGCCTGTGAGACCTCCGGATTTGTTATTCCATTGGTGTTCCTGACCCCGACCTGTGCTGACATCTCTCTTATAAACTTGCTGATGGTTTAATTCTCTGCACAGCCTCCAGTGGCCTCATGCAATTCAGTGCAGCTCCCTGCTCGGGTGGGAAGGAGGTGCCAGCTTCGGGTGAGGGGAGAGGATGGTCCCCCTGCCCTGCCTGCCTCACTCTTTTTGATCCACAGCAAGCTCAGCGTCAAATGCAGGGCAAGAGGCAGTTTGCTGCAGGCAGCTAACATTGTCCAGGCTGCCTGCATTCCTGTCGAGAGGGACAGTCGGATGCAAAGCAGAGGATGCTGATGGAACTGAGCGCATCCAGGAAGCTGGATTTAAAGGGTCCCCACTGGCGCATCACCCCTTTTGGCAGAAGGGTGCGTTAGAGATGCCACACGTGTTTCCAGATGATACATGGACCCGAGCAGCGGTGCAGATACTGAGCCAAACCACCCCAGGGTTCGGGGCTTGGCCACCTGTCAATTCCCTTTCCCTATGCAGAGAGCTCTGCCTGGAATCAGGCCTGGGATGGGGAGGCATCTTCTCTGGGGCCCATCGTGTCACTGTTCCAATACCTCAGAGGCTGACGGACGCCAGGCCCATCCGGTACAGTCAAGCCATCGGAAGCACCGAGAGGGGGCGGAGAAGCTCACAGGGGAGGAGGAAGCAGGGGGGCCGCAGAGCACAGCTCTGCATGATTAGAAAGACAGATCAGACCTTAGTCAAATCAGGGTCATTAATGCTCCCAGATGAAGTTCAGGGACATAAGAGGATGTTATGAAAGTGGACATGCATCGTTATTAATTATATTAATGGTCCCTTCAAACCGAGATCAGGATCCTTTTGTGCCAGGTGCTGCACACACAGAAACACCCCAAACACCTCACCGTGTAAACAGACGAGAGAGACACAGGAAGGCTGGTTAGTCCTATTTTACAGACAGGGACCTGAGGCCCAGAGGAAATAAGGCACAATGGACAGTCATGTGCCCAATTCCCATCTCAGAAAATTCTCCTCTAAATGACTTGCCTACAGCCACTCAGACATAGCAAATGAGGCTATGTCTGCTGAGTCCCAGCCTGCTGCCTGAGCCATTGGACCATCCCACCTCACCCACCTGGGATCTTTCACTCTTTATAAAATATCTCTTAAAAAGCAAAGCTGTTCTGACTTTCCTCTCAATCTAAATAGGAGAAGAAGTTCACAAAGTTCTTCCCAGGAGTTACTTCTCACAGCATCATCAAAGCAGGATTAAGGAAAGGTTATTGTTTATCATGTAGATATATGCAAGATCCCAAGGAGGGATAGAACAAGCTTAGGGAATATGAAAAACAAACATCAGCTCTTATTAAAAATACAAATCCTTGTGGGAAGACGGCTGGGGAGATTCTCCGTCCCACAAAGCAAAGTTTTCCAGGGGGAGGGTTTGATTTGGTCCTTAATCACTAGACGTGCTAGATTCCTATGCAGCATGTTTACAGAGGAGAAGAGAGGCTGATTGATGGATTTTCTGCTGCCTGCAATGGGTGTTGTCCTTGATGCCTGTGCGTTCACCCAGTCTGGTTTAGGAGCATTTGACACATACTTTCCACTGATACAAGTGGCTGCAAGAGGTGTCAGGTGATGAAGACCGGAGGACCTAGGCAGGACTGAGCTGCTGCGAGCCACAAGAGAAATGCTGCGGAACTGGAATTCTTCTGCAGACACACTTGGAGGGTGTTTTCCCTGGTGTGGGTGACCTCTACTGGTCAAAAATATTTTTCCAAGTGAATCGAGATGGGTTGATGCAGATTCCCTGACACCCTCTGTGATCTCGTTCTTTAACGCAGAGAGGCAGCTGGGTGGGACTGCTCCTGCGAGTGTCTACTCAACTGAGGCCGTACATTGCACACGGACAAGGGCCAAGCCTCATCCTTCCCAGTGCTGGCTCTAAAGCTGACCTTTGGTTGGGGGACAAAATAATAACATGTGATACTACTCCTGTAGCCACCACCCTGAGAGCCAGGCTGGGCGTGTGGGCAAGGCCCTGCATGGGGAAAAATCTCAGTTCAGTTCCTGGCTGTGCCACATACTCCCTCTGTGACCTTGGGTAAGTCACTGCCTCTTCCTGGGCCTCAGCTCACGCATCTGTAAAATGGGAATAGCAATTCTGCCCTGGTTTAGGCTATAAGCTCTCTGAGGCACTGTTGTGCTGGGAGTTGTAACACCCACATAGCGAGAGGAAGGCTGCAGACACTGCCTTAATACTAACCCTAATGAACCGCAAGAATCGGCTTTGTGTGAGTTCATTCTGAGCTGTTACTTGAACCCCAGGAACGATCCTACTGCAAACGTCGAACTGCTGCACAAGTGTCCCCCATCCAGATTTAGACGGTACCTTGTCATGTGCTGGAAACATACAACGTGTTGAAAAACTCTGCACAGCCCACTCACAATCTCCCTAGATGCAGCAGCACAGAGGCTTGAAGAAGGTATCCACATGTTTTATTTAATCTGGTAAATTAATAAAAGCTGTCAGCGGACAGGAAGCGGGGCTGTTTATGGACTTTTTGCTGCTTCATTTATTTTGCTAAATGGCATTTGTAGATGTGAACCACCTGTATTACTGCAAATATAATTACAAATTTATTGCCAATATAATTCTGAGTTAATTATAAGGCAACTCATTTTCTCAGCGGGGACCCACAATATTTTTCATTAGTGCCAGCTCTAATTTCGTGCTCTCTTTTATCCCATTAATTTAATGTATCGAATTGTCCTATTACTTTATTTCCTAAAACTGCGTGAGATGAAACATGGGCTCATCCTGTCACGGAGTCTGGCCCTGCACCCCTCTTCCTGGGACCCACAGTGACTTTTCTCCAGCCAGTAGAACAGAAGGTTTATTGGACAACAGGAACACAGGTTACAGCAGAGCTTGCAGGCACAGTCAGGACCCCTCCACTGAGTCCTTCTGGGGGTTCAGGGTACTTGGATCCCAGCTAGGATCCCCTGAATTCCTCCCCACAGCCCAAACCCAAACTGTCCCGCCTTTCCTCCTCCGGCCGAAAAAACCTTTGTTCCCCTCTCCCCCGCCCAGGTGCTCCCCCCTCCCCCCTGCCGGGTTCGGATTACACCCTGACTACCTGTCCGCCACCTACAGACATCCCCTGCTTTCCCGTTCCCCACACCGACAGTCCCTACTCCTTCCCGTTCCCCACACACACAGCCCCTACTCCATCACACCCTAATTTCGTGCTCTCTTTTATCCCATTAATTTAATGTATCGAATTGTCCTATTACTTTATTTCCTAAAACTGCGTGAGATGAAACATGGGCTCACCCCCACTCTGGTGCAGAGGAGGCAGCACAAGTCTTAGGCATTCTGGTCTTAAGTTGGGTCAAGATCTCACACTGTATCCCATCTCTTACAGCCAACCCGGGGAAGGGTCTCACAGCGTATGAGAATTTGTAGCATATAAGGGGTGGGCGGGTCGGTGTGTGTGTGTAAAATTAAAAAATAACCCCACATATTTTTCTACATTTTCTGTGACATTTTCTATTTTTTTTTCAACAAAAAACTAAACCGAAGTTGAATTTTTTATCCCAGTGCAGCAAACGTCCACGAAGGATTAGCAAGGAAGTCTCAGCCTAGATAAGAGCCTGGTCTCTGGGGAGATGCGAACCTCGTTCTTTGTAATGCTGCTGCTGACATTTTGCTGTATGTTTCCCCACCTATTTACTGTTGGCTCAGTGGCAAGCCTGCCTTTCCCTTACTGGGGAGGGGAGAAGGAATCCGTGATTGATCCAGGGCAGCTGGGAGGCAAAGTCGTAGCACAGGCAGCAAGTCTTGGAAATCAAAGGACGACAACTGACTCCAAAGTGAAGGGAAGATGAGGTTTAGCATTTCATGCTCAGGCTCTTCGCCAAGGAAAGTTGGCTGCATGTGGCAGGAATGTAAAGCTGTAAAGTGGGATTGATCGTGGGTCGGAGCCATGGCCTTTGGCTCATGAGTGCTGAGAGAGGGGCTCTCAGCACTCTGGGACATGCTGGGATTCTGGGAAGAGCATGCAGGAAAGCAGACAAGGAGAGAGAGGGAGGTTAGCCTTGTGGCTAGCAGCTGGGCAGGGACACAGCAGAGTGGGGGTCTGTTCCCACCTCTGCCAGAAACTCCCTGTGTGACCTTGGGTGAGACACTTTGGATCTCCGTCTGTGAAAGGAGGCTAAGTCCTGTGTTTCTCGGCTTAAGACTGTTAACTCTGCTGTGGCCGGAGTCAGGACTTTGTCTGTGAGGCACCCTGCTCACAAGAGAGGCCCTGGCCCTGGTCTTACCCTCCAGTTAATGACTCTTCCTGCACCTTATTTCCAATCTGAACTCGTCTCACGTCAGCTGCTGGCCCCTGGATCTCAATCTGCCTGTGTCAGCTGGTTCCAGTGCTCTCCCTGCTCCCCCACAGATACTCATTGACCATCTCACTTCTGTAGCCCCCAGCACATAGGGTGTGAGCACCCGTTACCCTGCTCCAGCTCCAGCACCTGCACTCCTCTGCCCGGTCCCAGCCGCCTCTGAGTGCCCCCGCCAGCTCGGAGAATGTTGTGCAGCCAGGAGGGAAAGGGACAGCAGGGGACTGCAAGGGCAGGAGCTGCCAGGAGCCCAAGGCCAGCTGGACCCAGGTAGCACAGCTCCTGTACAGCGGTGCCCCCAGTATGGAGCAGGAAGGAACAGCTGATGCCAGCTGGCCAAGTGGAAGGCCCTTGCTGACAACTTTGGCTCCTGTTTTCCCTTGCCAAGCAGCTCTTTTCCCTCCTCTGCAGAGCATCCTCCAACCTGGCAGGTGTCTGTGCTGGGCCTGGACAGGGGATGCTGCAGCCTGGGATGGGGCAGGGGAGTGTAAGAGCTGGAGCAGCTGGGAGCCTAGGGCAGACCCAGAGCTAAATAGCAAAGGCACTCGGACAGCAGAGCCCCTAGCCAGGAGCAGGAGCCAGGTACGGGCAGAGGGAACACAGGCTCTGGGGGGAATCACAACCTGCTTCCCTGGGTCTGTCCCTGCTTCCCCATTGCCCCGACTTCCAGGTCAGGTAGGGGCCCCAGAATTGAGCAAACACCCCCACTATTTCAGCCACTGCATGTGGGGTCAGCGTTGACTATGGTTAAGCCAGAAAGGGAACGTGTCTCAGAACTGCCAACCCTCAATGCTCAAAACGCTGGACTCTGACCTCCCCAAAATCGTGAGTTTTTAAAAAACTGTATGACACCGAGCTGTTCTGGTCTAGTTTTTGGTTTCTGACGTCCCCCTGCCAGCAGCCCCCACCCAGCGTGTGCGTGATCCTTTCCCACAGTTATTGAGCGAGGTGGCTTTGACCCCAGAGTTCTGCCATAACCCCCGGCCCTGACATTCGTGCTGCCTCCCGCTCCAGTGGACAACGCTCACTAGATGTTTTTCAGCCTATGGACAAGCACAAATGGGTCCATCCCATCCTGGATTGTGAAAAGAGGCACAAAGGTGTCAGTTCCCTTCAGTGGGCGTCGCTGGCTGCGCTCGGCACCATGAGCTGGTGGCTGGATTTCACTTTTCCTCCTCATTCCGATGCACGTCGCAGCTGTTTTGTGTCTCCATTAGAGGGTAAAGAGCTGTCATTTGGGCTCTTACGGGAGGGAAGAATGGACGTGTCTGTGTTTTGTAAATTGTTCTTTCATCTTGGAAGAGGCTGTTTGGGTCTGAATATTGCTCAGCACACTGGCTCCTGATTCTATTCAGTTCTTTTTGTCTAGCCTTTGAATAGCTGCTTTCCGTGAGAGCCACAGTAATGAACCCTTCTCCAGATTGAGGTGATTAATCCCCCCACTTAATCTCCCTCCCCTGGCTGCTTTCCCCCCATTGAATAGCCTGAGGCTTCTCATGTGAAGTGTCCGTCTTTCATTTTCTTTCATTTTGCTCCTGCCACAAGAATGCTGCACCTGGAGACTTTATAATTATCACTTGAATCTTACGTGATTAAGCAGGTAGCTAAATGGTTTCCGTTCTCTGTTCCACTGCGTCAGGTCCTGCATGAAAGGCTCTTAAACTGACAGCTTCCCAGTAAACCTTCCTCTGCAAAGTTGTCTGTTTTTCTGCATCTGGTTCTTATCACGGAGCTAGGATAGGATGGTTCTGTCTGAGGTACCCAAGGGTTCCCAGGGGACCAATTCAAGGCAGCTATTGACCACACTTCTGGAAAGGTGCTGGCCAGACAACAGAGCTTCCTTCGTTACTGTTCTTGTTCAGTGGCACCTGCCGGTCCCCACTGCACCGGGTGCTACCTGCAGAGCTCAACACTCCAAAGAGACAAGGGCACAGAGGGAAGAAGTGACTTGCTGCAGGTCACAAAGCTGCTCAGTGACCACACTGCGCTCAGGACTCTGGATGCCTGAGGGCCAGGCCGATGCCCAGCAGAGGACCACGCTGCCTTCGTAAACCTGGGGAGGTTCAGACCACTGCCCTGTGACGAGTCCGAGACCTGACTACAAACTGACCCAGCTTTCAAATACAGGCCCAACTGCAGCTTCACCTCTCTGCTTGTCCCTCGTAACTTTGATCCATCTCCACTGCACCTATTACCAGGGGCGGCTCTAGGCATTTTGCTGCCCCAAGCACGGCAGGCAGGTGTGCCTGCGGGAGGTCCTCTGAAGCCGCAGGACCAGCAGATCCTCCGCAGGCAAGCTGCCAAAGGCAGCCTGCCTGTTGCCCTCGCAGCGCCAGCAGAGCACCCCCCGTGGCTTGCCGCCCCAAGCACGCGCTTGGTGTGCTGGGCCCTGGAGCCGCCCCTGCCTATTATCCATAGGAGCTACTGCCCTGATGTAGGTGCAACCCCCTACTGCGGAAGTGCTGCTTCAGCCCGACCCCCAAGGACAGACGCGGTGCTCTGGCCCAACCCCCTAGCGTAGATGCGTTGCTCTGGCACAACACCCTAGCCCAGACGCGGTGCTCTGGCCCAACCCCCTACGGTGGACACGGTGCTCCGGCCCAACCCCCTACGGCGGACGTGCTGGTCTGGCCCAACCCCCTACGGCAGACACGCTGCTTCGGCCCAACCCCCTAGCGTGGACATGCGACTCCGGCCAAACCCTAGTGCACCAGCTTAAACCTGTCCTGCAGAGATGCTGCACCAGTACAAACCACGACTTGCACCAGTGATGCTATCCCAGCAGCTAGAAACACAACAGTGTTGCCCACCTCTCCACTTCAGTTACGAGTCTGTTCCCTCTGTTCCTTCCCCCTCCCAAGGAGGTTCATGATCAAAGCACACGCTCCTTATCCCCACACCTTCACTTGTGTCTCTGCTCCCCTGTCTCCCCGTCTCACTGCTCAGGCATGTGCGTGTCACTGGCTGCATGCCCTTAGCCAGCCCTTTGTGACCCTCATTTCCATCCCGCCAGCATGCTCAGCGCTCCCGTGACCTGCCTCTTAGGTTAGTGACCACCTTGTTTTCAAGGTCAGTTCGGAGGCAGGGCTCTCAGCTGGGACTTGCTCAAGGGCCTTGGTCTTACTGATAGACAGACAGACTGACCTGGACTGGTGCTAGGGTGCTGAGCCCACAGCTAACCTGGACCTTGGTCTGTGGGGCCTCTATTCACTTCCTTTTAGACTGGAATTCCCCAAGGCTATTTCATTTCAGAGCTGAAACCCAGTGGATCCAGCAGTGCTAGCTCCTGGCTTCCATTTCTCCTCTTCTCACTGTTCTATATTACAAGCGATGGCACTCCGCTCACTTCTCGCACTATTTATAACCCACAAAAGGACTATTTTATGGAACAGCAGGTGCCTTGGCAGGGCTCATAGCCTGTTATACTGCATTTGGCCATCCCTCCTCCGAAGTGACAGTAATTAGCGGAGTGGCTAGCTCTGGCTGACAGATCCAGAGCGTGTGCCGGAGCCATTACAGAGCAGATCTGGAGAAACCTGCTGGCTGGTATCAACAGGGAGTCTCCCAGCTGCCACAGCAGGAATGGGATCCAATCTGAGGTAAGCGTCATGCGAAAGTGGCATGGCAGGGGCCTCCCAGAGCACCCAGGACCCTGATGTCTGTGTTTAGTTAACTACGGCAGAAGCTCATTCAGTGAAAAGTTGGGAAATTCAAAACCGATAAAAGGAAACACTTCCTACAGCCCATGATTGGGCTATGGAACTCGGCCACAGGAAGTGACTGAGGCCAAGAAATTAACACGGTTCTAAAAGGGACTAGGCATTTACATGGCTTTCCAGAATAGCCAGAACTAGAATCTTCAATGACAACGAACAGGATTGGAAGGAAGATTAGCACTCATATTTCAGAGCTCAAGCCATTCTCTAGCTATTAGGATGTGACCTATGTGGAGGGCAGATTATTTCACCTCTGCTACTGCAGGGTTCTGACGCCTTTCTCTGAAGCACCTGGTGCCAGCCACCTCTGGAGACAGGTCTGACCCAGTCTAGCAATCCTTGTGTTCCTCACCGAAGAGACAGTTTTATTGATTGACCAAACTCTGCAAGGTCCAGGCCTGGATGTTACCATAATTAATGAGAACATAAGAGTTGCCGGATCCAGATCCAGACCTGTGAGCCAACGTCTCTGCTAGCATGTGTGTGTATACACGTACACACCAATGCCCTCTACTGGGTGGAATCAGACTTGCTCATCTGTATGTCATATGCCCTGCACTTCTGACTACTAATGGAAATTCTCCTCTTGCTCAGGGGGTAAGGGCCTGAACTTTTGAAGCAGGCAGGTCTGAGCTGCATCCTCACCTTTGCCATGAGTGGCCATGGAACCCGCAGGAGACATATCTGAAGCAGCCACAGAGCTTACAATCATTCGATGTATAAAGTCTGCATCTCCGCCCTGACTCCCTGGGCTGTGGCACATCTCCAGCATAACAACACACACAGTTCAGACCAGAAACCCAGGGGCAAGTGACCCGGCTGGAGCAGACGACGGCTCCTGCTCAGCCCCTGGAGAGAGCATCAGGGAAGAAAGGCATTCTGGCTGGGCTTCTGAAATCCTATTAAAATCCAGCAGGTGTCGAGTGCCTCACTCCCAGGGCCGGCTCTAGCCATTTCGCCACCCCAAGCATGGCGGCACACCGCAGGGGGCGCTCTGCCGCTCGCCAGTCCCATGGCCTCGGTGGACCTCCCGCAGGCGTCCCTGCGGATGCTCCACCGGAGCCGCGGGACCAGTGGACCCTCCGCAGGGACGCCTGCGGGAGGTCCACCGGAGCCGCCTGCCGCCCTCCCTGCAACTGGCAGAGCGCCCCCAGCGGCATGCCACCCCAAGCATGCGCTTGGCGCACTGGGGCCTGGAGCTGGCCCTGCTCACTCCCTTAGAAAGAGAGAGAGAGAGTGTGTGTGTGTGTGTGGCTCCCCCAGAGCAGAGAGAATTTGGTGTGGGAACATGAGTGTGCATTTGCACATGCATATACACACACACTATGCAGTCATTTACCGCCTTGACAGCCAATACACCAATTCCTCCTTATCTCCTGGGCCTGTCCCCATGTAAATCCACCCTGATCCCTGAAAGCACAGACATCTCATCCTTGCTCGGAATCCGTTTCCCTGGTTGAATGAGTAATAAACAGCCTGGAATGACTCATCTTCCTTCCCATCAGGCAATTAATGCTGGATCTGCAGATAATGAGCTACTGGGGTTGTCACTCTCTCAGGAGCAGCAGAGGCAAGATGCAAATGAAGAATGCTCCATACCTTCACCTTAAAACTCAGACACCCCCCAAGTCCCAGAGGACTTATTAAAATGGGGTTTAATTAAATAATGGCGGGGGAACAGGAGGAACGGATGGGCAGATGCAGGCAGAGAGACAGTAGAGGTGCACACTGCCTGTCAGCACGGAGCTTGCATTCCCTGTGCGACTGGATATTTCACTGCTCCCATTGCACTCCTGTCTCAGCACCTTGGAAACAGTCACGTATTTATCCTGGCAACACCCTGGCCAGCAGACCCACAGCACAGAAGTTTTCTTAAAAGTCATATGTGAGGATGACTAGAGCTCTGGAGGAATTCTGGGGAAGGGAGTGGGGTCTAGTGGCTAGAGCAGGGGGGCTGGGAGTCAGGACTTCTGAGTTATATCCCAAGCTGTGAGAGGGGTCTAGTAAGGGTGGGCTCCTGGGTTCTACTGCCAGGTAGGGAAAGATTCATCTAGGGGTGAAGACCCCACAGAGACCAGAACCTTGAAAAAGGTGACAGCATTGTCCAGTCCCGTGGAGATGGCCCTGAGCTTGATTCTACAATCCTCTTGTCCCCCCCTCCTGCCCAGCCTGGGTGTTTTCTCATCTCTTTATTTCTGCAGGAGGCTCTGCTGGTGTCCCAATGACAGCGACTACACCAGTCCGAGACCTGCCTTTCCAGCAAGCTGAGCCCCTTTGTGATGTTATGAGTATAATATAATATCTCATTGAAAGGTGACAGGGCCAGAAAGAGTTAATTAACTCACCTCATCGACTGACCTGACCCATGGGTGAACCTTAAGGACTGGTTAGCAAGATCTGTAAATGAATAGAGCTTTGAAATGCAAGTCTGCGTTGTTAGAGGTAGAAGGGGAGGTGTTTGCTCAGGTCTTGGGATGTAAGTAACAAGTCTTGTCTATTGCTATAGTTTTAATTCAAAGATCAAAAAAGGAATATTAGCATTTAAGATGATACTTGAGTGAAATAGTGTTATTGTCTATGTGTCTCTTTGAAGGTTGTGGTAACCTGTATCTGAACTATTTTATGATAAATTGCTCTGTGCGTGCTAGTTGCTGAGGATGTTTGGGAGGAGTTAAGCCTATTGTTTTCTCAGGCCGAAAGGCTGCTGGAAATGTATAAGAAGCCTGGACACCGTCTCTGCTTCATCTCAGATCTGCTTGGGTTTCAAAAGGGGGAAACCTTAAGCCACAAGGATTGAGATCCCCAGTCATTGACTGGAGCCACCCTGAGTATGGAAATTGGACTAAATCATGGACTATTTCTAAAAGGACTTTGGCAACTACAAGCTCATTTCTGCTATGCATCTGAACCTCAAGAATTGAATTCAAGTCTGTATGTATTGATCTTTCAACCAACACTCTCTCTCTTTTCTGTTCTAATATAATTTTAGCTTAGTTAATAAGAATTGGCTGTAGCGTGTATTGGGTAAGATCTAAGTTATAATGGACCGGGTATGTGGCTGATCCTTTGGGATGGAAAACCTTTTCTTTTATATGATGAGATAAGATTTCAGAATCATAATCATATGTTTGACAGTGTTCTGGACAGAGGCTGGGCACTTTAAGGGAACTGCGTTGTTTGGACTTCTAAGTGACCAGTGAGGTACTATAGAAGCTCTTTTGTGCTGGTTGGTAAATCTAAGTATTGGAATAACCACCAGCGTTTGGGGTTTGTCTGCCCCGTTTTGTTTGCAGTTCACCCTCATTGAGTGACCTCAGCTGGCTCCCACGGGCAGCACCGTCACATCCTTGTCTGAAGGGAGTCCAAGAACTGCCTGTGCAATGTGTTAGTCTTTCATCAAAAGTGGTGAACTATTCCAATAGATGCTCATTATTAATAGAAGCCTTCTAGGAACGTGAGATCATCTCTGACTGCTTTATGAATGATTAATGATAAGCTGTCTTTCAGCATAAAGGCTTTGGATGAGAGAGAGAAAGAGAGAGAGAGAGAGATGTATTTTATTCATTGTATTTTGCGGCTGCTGTTAGTATTGACTGAGGAATAAGATGACTGACATGGGAAAAAGTCACTAGGGAAAGAAAAGACAGACAGGGCGGGAAGGCTGCAACGCAGACAAGAGCTGTACGTCAGAAGAGTTCTCTCTCTCTCTCCCCCACACTCCAGCCCCTCTGCTAATGATGCTGCTAATTCTAGTTTTGCAGGTTTTCAGGTGTTAGCAGACGGCTTTTGCAGTTTATGCCTCCAGGAGACTATGGGAGCTAAGATGCAATCTCCACATGTGAGAATCCCACTGTCCAAAACACCTGCCCTCACCGAACAGGCAACTTGCTCACCACAGACGTAACAGCTGTAAATATTTAAGATGAAATGATTAGCACTGGCCCTGGTGGGGCCCTGCACCTGACGGGGGGGACTCATCTCAGCACCAATTATCTCCAGATTATTGCCTTCCTATGTCCACCCTTCACATCAGGAGAGAGGCAAGTATTAGAGCTCAGGAACGAGTGTGCCAGCTCATGAACATGAAGCTGAGAGAAATCCCAGATGAGAGATGATTGCAGTCCCTGTTGCAAACAATCTGCCAACATGCACAGCCTCACCTTACAACCTGAACCCTGGCCAGGATACCTGGGGCACAGAAATTTTCTTTTAACATCACATGTACAGATGACTAGTGGAGGGTACTGGGGTCTGGTGGGCTAGAGCAGGGAGGGCGGGGAGTCAGGACTCCTGGGTTCTATCCCCAGCTAGGGGGAGGGGTTAATGGGAAACAGCACTTCTCATTTTCATTCCCAGCTCTTGAAGGCGAGTGGAGTCTCATGGTTAGCGCAGGAGGGGGCTAAGAGTCAGGATGCTGGATTCTATTTCCAGCTCTACTAGTGATTCATTCTGTGACTTTCGGTGAACTTCTGTGCTCTAGTTTTCCTGTCTGTAAAACGGAGACAACACTGGCCTCGTTCACAGTATGAAATACTAATACTCATGCACCAGTGCAGAGCTTCGAGGCTTGCAGGGCTCGCCCACTGCTTGGTTTATTCCATGGCCTGGGGTCACTCTGAGGCCTATGGAAATCTGACCCAAAATATTTATGTTGGGGAGGGTTGCTTGAACATTCACAGTGGAGGTGGGTTTGGGTTGGTTTCTTTTTTCTGCTTCTCCAAATTGGCTGCTGGAATCAGAGCAGAGTTTACAATGTCTGTTACAACTCGTTTAGAAGCAACATTCTATTTCAATCCCGAGTCCTAGGCAATGAACCAGGGTGGATGAATGAGGAGGCAGAGTGTGCCAAAGATCAAGTCATCATAATAACATCAAATCTGGGATACTCCAAAGGGATCCACATCCAAAGACAGAGGTGCAGAGCAAACGTGACGAAGGCCGGCTCAGAAGGGATAAGAAGCAAGCCGCAGAAAACGGACTGGAATCAACGATTGTCAAGCACAATTACCCTGGAGAAGAGCAGATGGGACTGCGCAGAGCAGTAAGAGCTAGATATGAATGACGAGGGACTACTGTGGGTCACTGGGGATTAGAAGACAAAAGATGGTAATAAAACCTAGAGAGGAAAGGAAGAAAGAAAGTGTATTAAAGGGTGTCACGGAGTCACCGGGCGATGCTCTGGAACTGCTCCCCACTAAGCCAGTCAGGACTTTGGGGAGCCTCCTCTCCCTTGGAGCAGACTTGTTCAGGGCAAGAAGCTCAACGTTCTTCACCTCCTGGTCTCTCCTTGGGGCATTCAGCATCCTCTGCCCCTCCGTGGCTTCCCACAGCTAGCCACCCGGCGGGTCCTGGGGAAGCCACAGGGTTCTGCACCCCACTTGCAGTCAGACGTGACTCTCAGCCAGAAACAGAGGTTTATTCGATGACAAGAAGGGTCTAGACAGAGCTTGTAGATACAGCGAACCGGACCCTCGGCCGGGTCCATTCTGGGGCAGTGAGCCAGACCCCTAGTCTGCACTTCACTCCTTGTCCCAGGCAGCTACCGACTAGCCTCCCTCCAGCCCTCCTCTCTGCTCAGCTCCTTCCCGGGCCAGGGGTCACCTGATCCTTTGTCCTTCCCACACTTTCAGTGGCACCTTTGCAGAGGGAGGGCCCAGGCCATCATTGCTAGGAGGCAGAGTTGCCCGGCGTTAGCTGGCACTGGCCCCTTCCTCTGTAGCAATCACACACCCTTATCCCACCACCAAGATACTTAAGAACTGCCTAGGGGACACTGAGGCACCAACACAGTATTCAGAGCAAACATTAGGAACAGTCCCAGTTCGTCACAAAGGGAGAAGGAGGAGGAATTAGAAATATGTCTGGCTGGTGAGTCTTGCTTGGGGTCTCCAGATCTGGGATCTGTAAGGAATTCTGTGCCAGGTCAGACTGGCAGGAACCTTGGCAGGGGGGTGCCTTCCTCTGCAGCATGGAGTTTGCTGAACTACTGCTCTCATCTGGGCGTTTCTCACCTGACCTAATCAATTCCTTGCCAGTGGAAGAGGCTCGGGCACTGGGGTCACCTTGGTCCCTCCTGTTCTCTACCTGTGGCTCACAACCGTTTAGTCTCCTGAGGACTGAAATATTTTGATTTAACTCCAGTGAATGGGCTGAATCTAGGGCCTGTGTCAAGGCCTGTGATATGCAGGAGGTCAGGCGATAGAACAGTCTTAAACTCTGCAAAACCTACGAAACTTGGAAGGAAGAAGCTGAGCTAAAGCCCAGAGAAAGAGGCACTGTGAGACACAAGTCTGCCTGTCCAGCCATGCCACGGTAGCTGAGAGATCATCGGAGGCATCCCTTACAGATGGTGCCCTTCACTCCTCTGGGACTTCGGGGGCTGCCTCACTGCACTGCACGGGCGAGTTTCACCCACTGAGAGAGAGCACAGTTCCCCGCTCATAACAGCCTCTCTTCTGCTGTCTGCAACTCAGTTCTCCATTGGTGAATTGGGGACAATAATCCTTTCTGTGTCTGTCTTGTTGATTTATACTGTAAGCAGGGACCCTCCTACTCTCTGTCCCTGCAGTGCCCAGCACAACTGGGTCCTGATCTCAGTCAGCACCCGTGCAACACCTGGACCAAGGCAAGTCCAAGTCTGGTGCCTCTGGGGGCTACTGTGATGCAGATGATAATGCTTGGAATGGAGACTAGCATCCAGCCAGGCCAGGATGCTGCAGAGAAGAAAAATCAGAGAGAAGCCAGTGTAATGGGGCTGGTTTCAGCACTTCAGCCTGCTAGGAGAGAGAGAGCACAAGTGCTGCTCTTATCTCTCAGTTCCCCAAAAGGATGTAAATTGGAGTCCATTGTGCTCCTTTCAGCCACAACTGAGGGTAAAAGAATGTTCTAAAAGGGACACAAAAGGAAAGAGACTGCATCGAAGTGACTCCTGCGCCTCGATTAAGATTTTGAAGCAGGCTCTGGAGCTGACAAAGAGCTTTGCAGAGGCCAAATGGGATCATTTGAAGAAGTGAGAAATTGGAAATAAGCTGTTAGTTTCTAGATCAGATGATTCTGTTATATGACATTAGCACAGACACAACCGTACGGACAGCCAAGCAACTAGAGACCTTATCAATCCCCCACAACTCCCTCCGTGCCTGGCAAAGTAAACCATTTGCTGTATTCCAAAGGGAAAACATCCAAAACAGACCTTGCAGCCTCCAGATTCTGGAAAACAATTTTGGGGGAAAGTGTTGCACAGATTCCTTGAGACGGAGCTGTATAAAGAATGAATGACACAGATGGCACCATGTATACTGCATGAGAGATGAGACTGCAGAGTTGTTTGGGTGAAGAATAAATGCGTAGGAGGGCAGGAGTGTGATACTGAGGATGTGGTGCCAGAGAGTGAGATTTCACATGCTGGCTGATCAAACCCTGCCAGCAGAGATGCGGGGGTCTGGAGTAATACAGATCAGGGCTCTCCTTTCAGATCTGTTCGGAAAACTCTAAGGCAGAGTGATAACTAGCCAAAGCTTGGGAGAATCCCTGTGGGGCTTGCTCACAGCTGGATTTGCCTCTGTCTCCAAGCTCTCGTCTTTCTTTAAGTTCAGCAATTCCATGGCTAGTGTTGGGTTGAGCGCATGGCTCTGTAAGGCTGGGTGATGGTGCAGCACAGTCCTTGGACATATGTCACAGTAGCACATCCGGGCCCCAGCTGAGGGAAAGGCCCCTGGGTGCTGCACAGACAGGGAGAGCATCCTGGCTCCAAAGAACTAAGAGTTGAAATAGCCAACGGAAGGATCATTACCCCCATTTTACAGATGGGGAAGTGAAGGCTGGTGAGAGGAAGTGACTCCCCCAAGGCTACAGAGGAAGTTGGAGTCAGGGACTGAACGCAGAGTCCTCTCCCCCTGCTTTAGCCACAAGGCCACCCTTCCTCTCCATGCAGCTAACTAGCTAGCGCAGGCTGGCGCAGCTCTTCAGTGATGCTTGTTAATGAGTTCTGTGATGAACTGGGAATGTTCTTAATGTTGCTCTGAATACTGTGTTGGTGCCTCAGTGTCCCCTAGGCAGTTCTTAATATCTAGGCGGTGGGATAAGGGTGTGTGATTGCTACAGAGGAAGGGGCCAGTGCATCTAAATGCCGGGCACTCTGTCTCCTAGCAACTGATGGCCTGGGCCCCTCCCCTGCAAAGGTGCCAACTGAAGGTGTTGGAGACAAAGGGATCAGGTGACCTCCTGGCCCGGGAAAGGGACCCTCCTGGCCCGGAAAGGGCTGAGCAGAGAGGCGGGGCATGGAGGGGATTGTTAGTCTGGAGCTGGCCTGAAGGAAGGGAGTGAGGTCAGACGTTGGGGGTCTGACTCACTGCCCCCCCGCATGGGACCGCCCGAGGGGTCCAGTTCGGTGTAATCTACAAAACTCTGTTTTTAGACCACGTTTGTCACGAATAAACTCTCTGTTTTACTGACTGGCTGAGAGTCACATCATTGACTGGCAGAAGTGGGGGGTGCAGGACCCTGTGGCTTCTCCAGGACCGCCTGGGTGGCTCGTGCTGTGGAAGCCACACAGAAGGGGCAGAAGGAATGCTGAATGCTCCAAGGAGAGACCCAGGAGGTGCAGACGTGTGGCTTTCTTGTCTGAACAAGTCTGCTCCAAGGAGAGGAGGCTACCAAAGTCTGACTGGCTTTAAGTGGGGAGCTGTTCCAGAGCATCGCCGGGGACTCTGCTGGACAAACTGTGGAGATGGATGGTTACTGCAACCCCCGTGAAATATGGCGCATTCTCTTGGCAGTAGTGACTGGGCGAGCAGTAAAACGCGGGGGGATAAATGAGGACCAGTGCGTGCTGAACGGCTCAGAGAAGGGACGGTGCAAAGGGGGAAGTTAACTCTGTGGAATGTGTGACCAGCAAGCAGGACTGTATGGAGTACAGGGATCCCCTGCGGACTGCAAGTGGAGCAAGTCTCACAGGGGCGGAGGAGGCTTGGCCGCTCGACCCTGGGAGAGAGAGGATTTTTTGCACAAGCAGGGTTCCCTCTGGGATTGCAGGAGCAGTGTTCCCAGGGCGAAGGAGTCTGCAGCTCAAGCCCTGGCAAAAGGTGGTGGACCACGAGAAGGGCTGGCACACCCCAGGGATGTCTTCTTCTGGAAACCAGGGGGAGCCAAGAGCACACAGGCCCTGTGAAGTCCACGAGCCACTTGGGAACGGTTGAAGGTGATGGCCTCTCAACCACTCCTATAAAGAAGGACATTGGTGCTCCTGTGCACAAAGAGAGGGTACGCATAGGGGAAGTTACTCCAAGGCACAGTTAAAAAATCGTGCAGTTGGGGAGGAGAGACCGCTCTGAGGAGCAGATTCTTCTGCACCCAAATGGGGCAACAAGAAGATCTCGGGAGCAGTGGACGCACGAAGCCAGGCACCCCCCCGAGAGTCTGTTCCCCACTCGATGAGGGTCTTCACGATCAGGGTCCTCCATCAGCAGGTCGGAGATTTGGATGGGATTCGAGGAGCAGAGCCGAGAGAGCGACGAGGACCTGAGAGACAGCAAGCGGCTGTGTGGAAAAGCGGCAGGTGAAGCCCTTTCCCTGCTATGGCCGGATCCCTGTGCAGAAACCCAGGAGGGGTCGGACTGCGCTGGTCGTTGGGAGTTTTCCCAGGATTTCGGCTGTGGAGGCGCTGTTGGCGGGTGACTTGTCTCCGCTTTGGGGAACAGGATCCAGGCCCTGCTCTGTAAACGGCCGCGAGGTTGAGATTCCAAATCCAAGGAACCAATTTGGCTAGGATGGAAATGGTCATTGAAAATGCAGAATGACCTGGCTGGCAGGTGGGGAAGGGGCTGCTGGGCCTTTAGGATACCTAGCCTAAACTGTAAAACCGGCCGCCACGGGTGCTTGGGGGAGGAGAGGAGCATTTGCTTACCACGACCCCTGCACACCAGAGCGCTGGCTCTGGGGATTGCTGAACCAAGCAGAGAGCCGCGGCCTGCCCCAACGGGACCAGCAAGGGCCACACGACATGGGGCAGGAGCTGAGACCCTCACGAGTGGGACACCCAGGCAGGGAGGTAGCTGCCAACCAGTTTGCCTGGTCCAAGACATGGCGCCTGGAATGATTACATACACAGGGGGAGCTAAAACCAGAACAGGGCCAGGGGCGACCGGCCAGGCACCAGCCGATGAGAGGACTAGTCCCCACCCTCCACCCACTGAATCCCAGACCTACGCAAGGCGGATCCCCTTGGAGAAGCGAGGGGAACTTGCTGGCCACAGCCTGGCAAAACCCCTTGGAGGGAAGCTGGGACATGCAGTCCGCGGGGAGGATTGCGACTGTGGGAATAGGGCCCAAGGAATATAAAACGGGGAATGGGAGGTCAGCTGGTTGCTCCCAGACTCACAGGTCTTCCCTCCAAGCCGCTTGATGGGAGAGAGTGAAGGGGAAAACCCCGGGAACCCTCAGAAAGTGATCACTGGACCCGGAGAGAAGGGAGACCCTTGGTAATCCTTACTCGCTAGGTGACATACCAATATAAACATCCTCCCATCAAGTGGTCCGTAGAGCTCGACGGGAAATGCAACCACCAGATCCTGGAAAGATTCAAACATGGCTGGCGTAATGTGATCCAGCCTCAAACACCCAGCGGGCCACCCATGCGCGATTCCAGGGAACAGGATGGTCTTTTGTTGGGGGCACAGAAGCTAAAGCCATCAACAGTGATCTGATGACACCCCATCCTAAGCCTGGGGAGATTCTCTAGCAAGTGAGGCAAGAGGAACGTACCGGCCCGGCAGACTGATAACAGCTGCATCTTTAGCCAACCGGGAGAACAGGGTCCATGAAGGAGGTCGGGCTCAAGGAGGGGACTTTGAGTAAAGCGAAATGTAAGCGAGACGGCAAGGTTTGGTGCTGGCCACAAGTGGAAAGCGCTGCCCAAGCCCAGAGCCCAAGGCCAAGATGGGGCTCTACCAAAGAGAGCCGAAACACAGACCCAGAGCGGCTGGAAAAGACCCCAATGCCATGACCGCCAGGGTACTGGGTGGCAGACGGCGGGACTGCATAAACTTCCCACAGTGGCTCGCGAGTGCATAAGCACACTCGACCTAAGGTGGGGGAGACTGGACGCCGGTGTAGAAACACAAGGAACAGAAGAATCGGCATCCATGGAACCTTGGTGGTTCGAATCCCCAGGTCAAGCTGCTGGATGAACCTGCTCTTCAGGTCCGAAGGGGAAGAGAGAGTTGACGAACCGGAAGTTCTTAAGTTCCTGAAGAAATACTGCGGGCTAAGTGTCCACTAGGCATCCTAAGTATCTAAGGATGGGATAAGGGGTCGTGATGCCGCAGAGGAAGAGCCACTGCACCCAAACTGGCACCTGTCCCTAGCAAAGATAGTAGCTGGCCCCCACGCAAAAGTGCCAAACTGAAAGGTGTGTGGAGACAAAGAGACAGGTGACCCATCTCACTGGCCCAGGAAAGGGGGAGCAGAAGAGAGAGGCTGGAGGGGTGGGTGATCGGGCTGGCTGGACGAGGAGTGAATGCAGAAATTGGGGCTGCCCCTCCACGCGCCCTCACCCCAGACATGGACCCGCCGAGGGTCGGTTCACGGACCTACAACGCTCCTGTTCCTGTCATTGAATAAACCTCTGTTTTACTGGCTGGCTGAGAGTCACATCTGACTGCAAAGTGGGGGTGCAGGACCCCGTGGCTTCCCCAGGACCCTGCTGGGGCGGGCTTGCTGTGGGAAGCGCACGGAGGGGCAGAGGATGCTGAATGCTCCAAGGAGAGACCCAGGAGGTGAAGCCGTGGGAGCTTCTTGCCCTGAACAAGTCTGCTCCAAGGGAGAGAAGGCTCCCCAGAGTCCTGCCTGGCTTTGTGGGGAGTAGTTCCAGAGCATCACCTGGGGACTCTGTGAGAAGTTTGTTGGTCTCAGTTCCACTGCGAGGGAAGGGGCATCCCAGCACGAACCAGCCCCTGCTATGCAGCCCCAGCAGAGAGGCCCAGGGCTGCCTGGCCAGTCCAGACTGACTCCCCTGTCACTCCAAGTGGGGTGGGGATGCTGTGCATGTCTGCTGCTCTCTATGCTGACAGAGCCGGCTCCAGGCAGCAGCGAAGGAAGCTGGTGCCTGGAGCGGCCAATAGAAAAGGGCGGCACGTCCATCTGTGATTGGGGCAGCACGTCCAGGTCTTCAGCGGCAATTCAGCGGCGGGTCCTTCACCTTCTTCTTCAGCAGCACTTCGGTGGCAGCTCAATTGGATTTTTCTTTTTCTTTTCTTTCTTTTTCTTCACCGCTTGGGGTGGCAAAAAAGCTGGAGCCAGCCCTGCTGCTGAGAGTAACTCCAGGCTTGTGTTTTCCAGTGCTGCTGGCATGGGACCTTTCACCAATATTAAACCCATCCTGAATTACTGGGAGCCTCTCCTCCCACTTTAATAGCCTTTTCCTCAGTCAGGCCCTGATCTCCACATGGGGGTGGGTGGGAGAAGGGGGAAACATGCATCTGCTGCATTTTGCTGAAAGAGATTCCTGCTCTCCTGCAAGGTTTGCAAAAGGGCTCGCAAATGAGACCAGATAGTTTTGTAAGCATGAAAGGGAATGAGAGCAGGCAGCAGGAGTCCCAGAAAACATCTTTCAGTGGCAGGAAGATGCTCAAGAGCTGTGGAGGAAACTCGTTCATTCTATGGAGCTAAATTATAGCAAAGCTGATCTGCTCCGCTACATTGTCTGTCATTATCCCTTGTTTAATATGTTCCATGGAGGAGGTGAACATTGCCTGGCCCTAGAGTTCAGGTAATTCATAAATTTCCCCCAAAAATACCTGAGCTGTTTTCTTCAAATTAAGGTTTCCCCTAAGGAGCACAACATGGCTCTAGCTTTGCTGATTTACAGCTGCTGGAGATGGATAAAAATGCTTCTTTGATGCCAAGTACTCCCACTAGGAATCCTTGTAATTGGGGTAATTTTGTTCTCTGTCTTGGCTGGGAGCTTGTTTATTTCCTGAATGCTATATTTCACCCCTTTGCAATGCACTGGAATGGTGCAAAGGCAACAGGCAATGCCCCATTCTTCTCACTGGTACAGTGGCACCAAACCGAGAGAGAGGCTCCCACTGCACTGAGTGCTGCTCAGACCTGTCCCTGCTCAAAGGGTTCACAAGCTAGACAGACACAGGGTGGAAGAAAGGGATCTTTATTCTTTAATTAGGAGTGTTCCGGTAGTGACTGGGAGCCCAGGCACTGTACAGCCCCTGCCCCAAAGAGCTCACATTTAGGGAGGTGAAGTGCCCACAGTCACCTGCAGCAGAGGCTGGACTAGAGCGTGGGTCTTCTGCCATGCAGCCCGTCGCCCTATTCACTGGGCCACATTTCCTCTGCTAACGGCAGGATGGCCTCTGAAGGCGAGCTATTCTGCAGGCCTCTGCACATTCATATTTGCACACCTGCTATACTGCACATCCAAAAGGCTGTCACGTGCCTGAGCACTCAGAGGTGTGTGATAGGCGCACAAGCAGCTGCCAAGAGCCCACCACCCCCAGTGCTCGGCTCTCTGAACGCACAGTTTAGCTCCTCACCCTCAAAGCTTTCCATGCACTTCTCTCTAGCAGCAGCCAGAGGAACTGGCTTACGCTGCACAACCAATGGCTACGTCCCACCAGGGCAACGGAACCATCAGCCACCAAAGCGAGACTCCTGTGCGCAGCGCTTGTGCCCAGCTGGAATGCACTCCCAGGTTGAAACAAGACTGGCCCCGAAGCTCAGGGACTTTTCACATCAAAATGTGAAACCTCTTTTCGTGGGCCAGGATTCCTGCCATTCAAATATATAGGTAAGAAAAACCCACCTGGACCATGGCGAGTGGAGGGTAAGACAGAGCATGTCAGTGAGTTTGTCTTACCACGTATATGGAGCTGAACACACAATATAAATGGTAGCTAGACAGTCACAAACCACCCCACTTCTTGCTCCAAGTGGCAGGCACAAGACTTCTTCACACTTGCCTTCTCCAACATAAACACAGAGCAGTGTGGACTTATCTAAAAAAAAATCCCCCAACACAAAACCCTTCCAAAACAAAGCTCCACTGAACATCTTAGGCGGAGGATGAGAGACAGAACAAACCTCATGTGACAGATGTTACGATGCTGAATGCACGACTGGAAGGCACTCAGAGTCATTACAGTGATTAGGGTAATGTAAGAATCTATACACAACAGAATAGTACTGGGCAGACTCAGTTCAGCAGGTAGATAAATAGATTGATTAGATGATGAATGCGTATGGAGTCAGTAGATTGACAGTGACAGTACTGTAGAAGCTGGATTCTGTAGATAGATGTGTGACAGATATTGCAACCCCATGCAGTACCTCTGCGGGCCTTTGTAGTCAATTTACGAATGGTTGATGCATGATTATGTTCTACTCCTTGGAGGAGGGTTATCACAGCTCATATAAGACCTAAAAACAGTAAGGGGCGATTAAAGTGAATCACGGAGACTGCGCAGCTCGGGAGAGGTACCAGTGCCTGGAGTGGTTTGCATAAACTGATTTAAGTGGGTTTTCCGGGGACAAAGAAAGGGCTTGTGGTGTAAAAGAATGAGCTGGAACTGATGCAGAGCCTTCTTTCTGATCCAGCAAACAGACAGGCCCTTCTGTCCAAGAGGGCCCCTAAGACTTGCAGAAGGGTTGAAAAGGCTTTGGTCTACCTGGGCCCCATAAGACAGATGGGAGACTGCTGGTGTGTTTAGTGTGTGTTTGAATCTGTTTATTGTTTTTATATGTTTCCTTTGTGATGCTTTTGCCTTAAGAATAAAGGTGCTTGTTTAGAAGGAGCAGGGTGGATACTGGTAACTGCTGACAATGCATTGTTCATAGTCCTGCGAGAGAAGGCAAAGCACTGGCCTGCAAGCAGACTGGCTTGCTGGGGATATCACAGTGTAAGGCAGGGAACTCTGCAGACTTTAAAACCCCCAAGTCAGAAGGGAGCGAGACAAGGGTCCCTGCCCAGAGACAGGTGGCAGCTGGAGACGTGATTGGGATCTCCAGAGGGGACCACGAAGGGATGGTGGATACAGCTGCATTTATCCTGAAGCCGTGACGAGATAGTTATGACTTTTTGCACGTGCGAAGTGTCTGTGCCTCTGTGTTTACTGACACAATTAGATTATTCAATAATCCCATTCCTGAGGCTGAAAATTAGCCCCGTGACTTTGCCTAAAAGGCACAAAATCACAGCCTTTCCCTTTGAGAAGTGAGAGGGGCCAAGTGGAGCAACAAAAGAAAACACAATCCCGAGTTCAAGGGGATGCTGCTTTGGCCTGCACAGCCCTGAATCCAGAGCCCACACCCTGCCTTTATCCAGAACTCTCATTCTGCATGGACAGCGCACTCCCTGGAAGTAATAATTGCCCCACTGGTCATTAATATGGAAATGTATTCCTGCTCCATGGCAGCGAGATGCTCGAGATGCTCGTGCAGATTGGAAGCAGCTTGCTGAGATTTGCCTCTGAATGTGTGGACATTAAAGGCTCCCATTACAATGTGGATGATTTCTTCCCTTTTGATGAATAGCCTGCCATAAATAGACTCTGATTAATTACGGCTGCACGTGGTGGGCTCGAAATGCATCATATCATTTGCAGCTCGGATTGGGATAATGGTCGTCATTTGCCTTTGAGTGCTGCTCAGCAGGAAGGGGGATCAGACTCTGCACCGGAAGCCAGGTGGCTTCTTCAAAGTTTTTGCTGCCAACTCCTCATTCCCTCACAGCTTCGTGACAAAGGACACGGACTCCTTGTTGCAGACTCTCTCTCTGAGCTAATTGCCTGCTATTTCCTCTGGCTGGTCGTTCCAGATCATCTATCGTCTCCAATTAGGCTGGAACAGCCAGTGTGAACGAGAGAGGGACCATGCATCCTAATGGCAATACAGAGGATTCTGAGAATGAAACTTGGAGAGGTTTGGGGAGTGGGGAAAATCTGGAATAATCACCTCCTACAATACACATCCCTGGGGCAGATCCTTGCCTGGTGTAAACGGGAACAGCTCCTCTACCCTCACTGGGGCTCAAAGTTGGTCTAGTGGTTAGGGCCCTAACCAAAGATGCAAGAAACCAATGTTCTGTTCTCTGCTCTACCATAAATTCCTGGGCCAAGTCATTTGGCCTCTCTGTGCCTCACTTCCCCATCTGGGGGTCAATTCTCCTACCCTGCTTTGCAGGGAAGTTGTGAGGCTAACTCCATTAAAGATTGTGATGTGCTTAGATACTGCAGTGACAAAAGCTGTGTAGGTACAACAGACAGACACTGCAGTGGCCTTAATTCATCAAAAGAGCTGAACCATGGCTAGAGCAGGTTGGGAAATGACTTCTTTCCCCCTTCTATAAAATTTCAACAAAAACATTTTGTTTTCATTGTAGTTTTCCTTTGAACATTTTTGGGTTTTCATAAAAAAACCAAAAAGTTTCCATTTTTGGGTAGCATTCAACAATCATCTACAAAAGTGGACATTTTTCAAAACATGTTGTTATGTCGAAATAAAGAAAAATCATTTGCATGGAAATTTTCTGAGCAGGTCTCATCACAAGCCCTCCTGGGAAGTCTTCCATCCAAGTATGACTGCGCTTAGTTTGGGAGAACTAGCCAGAGCACAGCATTAGGTGACAACTGTAGACTACCCCCAAGACTCCTCATCACTGGGGATGCAGGAAATGCAGATGTTTGCTGCAGGCCAGGGCAGTGTCTGGACCTAAGGTGAACCCTTGTCCCTGCTGCCATCTCTGCTCCCCCATCCCCATCCTTGTCGCAGAGAATGGCGGCCAAATGCGGTGGTGAGGCACAATACCGCAGCTGCCCTTTGGCTGACAAGCTTCATCTGCAGCCACTCAAGATCCCTCATGCTATTCCTCAAAACTAGGAGCCTCCCACCTTGGAGAGATAAAAGGTGCCAGGGATGGTGCAAGCGACTAGAGCAAATTGGTGACTTGCAGTGAAAAGACTCCTTGCCAATTCCTCCCCTGCTCTCCACTTCCCCCTTGAACTAGAGGGCAGGGTCTGGGTGTGAGGGGGGAGCCTTTTGTGCGGAACCTCCCCCCCCCAACTTTTCTAACAGCAGGAAGGAGTCAGGGCCATTGACACCATGGAAGTTGCTATGGAAACCACTGGGCCTGTCAGGACTTTGGGAAAGGACCAAGCCTTGGGCTGGGCAGAGTTAAATCAGTCTATGTAGCAGCTGGGGGGTGACTCCCAGGCAGCACAGGTAGACAGATATGCACTAGCTCTGCTCCAGCTGGCGTGTTAAAAACAGCCGTGTGGCCAGCTAGCCAAGCACTAACTCGCCCGAGCTCCCGGGTGCATCCCTGCATGGCTAGCCCGAGCGGCTGCCCATGCTGCTGTGGGCCACACGGCTATTTTTCACACGCTAACTCGAGCGGCGCTAGTGCATGTCCATCTACCCACCCTGGGAAGCCCTTCCAAGCATCTGCGTAGGCATAGCCCGAGCGTGGTTGGAACTGGTTTATGTGGCTCTAGTGACAAAAGTTCCTCCTCTACCTTGGTGGGTCCTGCGCTTACTGGCGGATTTGCTCATCTCACACATTCACTCTGTGGGTTGGGAAACAGCCCAGAGACCTTCCCCTCTGGTAGAAGCCACAGTCCAGGTCAATTCCTCCTGTGTTTGATCAGGAGTTGGGAGGTTTGCCTCTACTCCAGTTTCCAGCCCAGGGCCCTGTGGACTGGAGCTGTCTAGAGTGCCTCCTGGTACAGTTGCATGACAGCTACAACTCCCTGGGCTACTTCCCCATGGCCTCCTCCCAACACCTTCTTTGTCCTCACCACAGACCCTTCCTCCTGATGTCTGATAATGCTTGTACTTCTCAGTCCTCCAGCAGTACGCCTACTCACTCTCAGCTTCTTGGATGCCTCTTGCTCCCAGTTCCTCGCTCGCTCGCTCGCACGCACGTCCTCTCCTCTGGCTCCCCTGGCCTGACTGGAGTGAGCCCTTTTATAGCATCAGAGGGGCCTTAATTAGAGTCAGGTGCTTAACAGCCTCACCTGACTCTTAGCAGGTTAACTGGAGACAGGGGTTCTCATTAGCCTGGAGCAGCCCTTGCTCTGGTCACTCAGGGAACAGACACCTGCTTATCCAGTGGCCAGTATATCTCCCTTCTACTACTCTGCTGTTCCCAACTGGCCTGGGTCTATCACACTCTCCATGAGGGTTTACACTGGCACATAACTGAGTCAATTCAGTTTCACACATGCACTGGCCAGCCCCACTGCTAGCCCCCAGCTCTCTGCTGCCCTGACCCACACGCAAGCTGCCAGAATGGGAGAGCTGGACCCCTTTCCTGCTGATCAGATGGTTTGAAGGCACTTGCCATCTGTGTGGCCTCTGCCTTGTGCTCAGGCTGGGACGGCAGCTTCCTCACCTCCTGGATTTATTTATTCAGTGTTTGTTTCCTCAGCTGAAATGCTAGTTGGCTGATTCCACAGGGTTTGCATTTAGTGTATTAATAGCCGTCTGTGCCCCTGGGTGACTGCTGAGATGCTAGCACAGAAAACTGCTGATGGTACCAGACCAGGTTCACTTCCCAGCAGATCAGCTGTGGGCAGGGCACCTGTGCCTGGGTGTTTGGGGAGGAGAGGGAATATATGCAGGGATATGATAGGCATAAAACCCTTTAATGACTCGGTGGGGGAATGCAGTGATTCAATGATTAATCTATGAGGCGAGGCTAAGGCAGGAAGGTGCTGCGGGTTGGGGCTGAGAGGCGTCAGCTGAACGGGCAGGAAGTTCTAGCATTGGGTTAGTAGAGGGGCTGCAGGTCGGGACTGAGGGGCACTGGGGCAGGGAGCCCAGGCCTGTGAGCCAGACTGAGGGAAATCAGCTGGGAGGGGACACCAAGGCTGGACCAGTAAGACCTATTGAATGGCAGAGCACATGCTGTGTGTAAAGCGTATCCAGTACCTGCCTTCTGTATACCAGGCTCAAGCTGGGGTTGCTGAGTTCCACACTTTCACAAGCACTAAAATTCACTTTGACTTTTTTTCAAGAATGTAAGAACGCCATACTGGAGCAGACCAATGGTCCATCTAGCCCAGCATCCTGTCTTCTGACAATGGCCAGTGCCAGGGGCTTCAGAGGGAATGAACAGAACAGGGCAATTACTGAGTGACCCACCCCTGTCACCCATTCCCAGCTTCTGGCAAACAGAGGCTAGGGACACTCTCTCTGCCCATCCTTGCTAATAGCCACTGATGGACCATGGACTTACCTAGTTCTGTTTTGAACCCTGTTATAGTCTTGGCCTTCACAACATCCTCTGGCAACGAGTTCCACAGGCTGACTATGTGTTGTGTGAAAAAACACTTCCTTTTGTTTGTTTTAAAACCTGCTGCCCATTAATTTCATTGGGTAACCTCTAGCTCTTGTGTTATATGAAGGAGTAAATAACATTTCCTCATTCGCTTTCTCCACAACAGTCAAGATTTTACATACTTCTATCATATCCCCTCTTAGTCATCTCTTTTCCAAGCTGAAAAGTCCCAGTCTTTTTAATCTCTCCTCATACGGAAGCTGTTCCAGACCCTAATCATTTTTCTTGCCCTTCTCTGTACCTTTTGCAATTCTAATATCTCTTTTTTTGAGATGGGGCGACCAGATGCACGCAGTATTCAAGATGTGGGCATCTCATGGATTTATATAGAGGCAATATGATATTTTCTGTCTTATTATCTATCCCTTTGCTAATGGTTCCCAACGTCCTGTTACCTTTTTCTGACTGCTGCTGCATTTTTAAAGGGGACTGAGGAAGTGAAAAGGCGAATGAACAGGACAAAGGCATGTATCAGAGACACCAGGAGGGCACGTGAGCAGAGGGCCTTGTACAGAAGCAGGCTCATTTATCTTTCAGGAATTGCTGACCTAAGAGAATGCAACGTCGTGTTGTTTTCTGGGGCCTCTCATTTCTATAAAGCATCTCACAGAAACTTTCTGCTCTTTGTGTCATGCACACGTGGGGTAGCCACTGACATCCCCAAAATCCTGAACGAGAACGGTGTGGGCCCGCCCCATCTGCATGACTCACTCACACAGTCACGCTGGCAAGGGCAGAGTGGCATGCTCTTCAGAATGGCATCCTCCCTCCCAGGTGTTGTGATACCGGACGTACCACATCCTGTTTTATCATCTGCACCGGACAGGGGATGAACCTTGAAAAAACAGACCGGACAAATGGCCTGCCTATGCACAGAACCTGCAGCCCACTGTATACATATGCAGAGGGACCAGTGCAAAGGCCAGGGCTGATGCAGAACTTCATTATGTCTAGGCCTCGGGCTGGGACTCTGTACAGGGTCCCAACCTCCAAACCCTAGCACGCACCTCAACAAGCCGCGGATGTCTCGCAGAACCACAGACTTTAAGGCCAGAAGGGACGTTTCACCCAATGATTTCTGCATCAGGACCCGACTTTCTGGCTAAGCTAGAGTGTACCTCTCAGAAAGAGACAACCACTCTCCATCCACAGGCACCAAGTGATGGAGAATCCACCACTACCCTTGGTAAGTTGCGCCCATGGGTAGTGACTCTCCTGTAACAAAAATGCCCCTTATTTACCGTCTAGATACAGCTTCTAACCACTGAACCTTGTTCTGCCTTTGTCTTCTAGAGCAGTGCTTCCCACGGGGGTCATGAAAGGCAAACAGGGGTGTCACGGGGGTGCTGTACGCACCGCTGGTGCGCCTCCTTGGGGCCCCCTTGGGGATTAGTTCTGCCAATCTGATGCCCCTTCCTGCAGGTACTTACTCCATCACTCTCTTGGGACTCAGTGGCTCCCTCTTCGTGGCTTGGCCCCCCGCCCAGCTCACTGTAGTTTTCCCCTTCTGGGATGGGGGTGAGGGGCTACGTACCAAAGTCTCACTGCACCAACCGTATCAGGCAGTCTTCCAATTCACTGCCCCTTAATGGTAATGGTGCCACTTCCCCAGGGACTGCTAGGGGAACCCAGACCCACCCTCTCCTCCAGGTTCCAGTCCAGGGACCCTACAACTAGCAGCTAAGATCTGCACAGTCCTACACCTTGCTGCTGGTTTCCCTGGGCTGCTTCCTGCCTTGCTTGTGTCAGGCTCCTTCTCCACCCTTCTCTGGGTATGCCATGCCCTGCCCTCCGGGCCAAGCTGCCTTCTCTCTCTAGCCTCAGGGAGAGTGACTGTAGCCTCCTCCCTGCAGCTCCTTTCTGCCCTCAGCTGCCTGGCTCTGTACAAGCCCCACATGTTCCTGTCCAGGTGAACATCATCTTTTAATTAGTCCTCATTGCTCCTCCTCTCGGTGCAGCCTCGGGGGCTAACTGGCCCATCTGTCCACCTTTACCCGTTCAGAGGCCGGTGTGGGGTGAACGCCCAACGCAGGGGTTGCAAGGCAACGAACATGTATTACAGTCTAAAGCAAAGATCCCTTGCCCTCCACACACCTTCCCCTTCAAGTACCCACTGTCAGCCACTCACGCACACACAAATAAATGATATTGGCTTATCGTTACTATCAGCATCACATTTCTTACTCTGACTTTTATAGCCAATCTAAGGGGATCTGGATCCGAAAAAGTAGAGAAACACTGAGCTGGAGCATATCTTTTAGAAAGAGACAGGACGTGATTTGGAATCCACCAAATCCCTTGGTAAATTGTTCCAGTGAATAACAGTCTCACTGGGTAAAAAACCCTGCTTCTTATTTGCTGTTTGTCTTGCTTCTGTCTCCAGCCATTGGCTCCTGTTCCACCTGTGCCAGATTCAAAGATCTCATAGGAGAATGGCCAGGCATGGAGCTTATACACAACTGCCAGAACAGATCTGTGTCTAAAATCCTGTTTCCCTTTATATTCATTACCCAGCAGAACTCTTCATTAGCTACAAGGCAGGTAAGGCCTCTCATGCCAGCCTACAGTGCTTCCCCCATTCCTGAGTTCTGCAAGGTCTCCATGAGGATGCAGCAGTACAGAGCACAGATTCCCCACATCTCCCACAGGCAAGCAAAGCTGCAATCCACTCTGAAGGGAAGGACCCTTCCCAATACACTTTCTTCACCACAGACTTTGAATTATTTGTTTGAAGGCAGCAGGTTTAATGGGCCAATTGAAAACCATAAAAACAGGCACTAATTGGCGGAGTGAAAGGTAAAACAGCCAGAGTTCTGATGATGGAGGTTCTATATCACCCATCACTCTTATCAGTTTACAGGGGCTGACAGTCAGGTATAATATGCAGAGTGAGCGGTGATTAATCACTAGAAACAGTACTTTGGAAATGATAAATAAATAAAAAACAGCTCACCAGGCAAATCTGCTGGAAGCTGGAAAACTTTATGACTTATTTATCTGTAATGAACCAGGCACGACTCGTTCTCTGCCTCCTGGCATGTGAGGAGGAAGGGAACTCACACAGCGCTCTGCCTGGCTGCCATTATGAATCGGCTGCTGCTGGGTAACCCGCATAGATCAAAGCTTGGGAGTCCCAGGCATTACACCACAGCATCTCAGCCAGTCAGCAGCAGAGCCAGGAGGAGAGCCCAGGAAGCCTGACTCTTAGGCCAGTGTCTTAAGGACAAAAATCCCCCACTTCGTCACAAGCGCAAGACAACCCTCCTTGCAAGGAGCATGTCATGTTTTAACAGCAAGGCAATGGTTTTAATATTAGTTTCTAATCCAGTGCTTTGTTCTGTCACGAAAAGAACGTTGCTCCTGGAGCCTGGCCTGGATCTCAGCCACTTACAGAACTGGCGCAGCAGCCAAGCAGCACTAATCTAAAGTAACTTTTCTATAATTAGCCAACACAAGCTGCAATCCAGACCTCAGTCTTTCCCAGCACCTGCCTTGCTCCATGCTGCTGAGAGCCCAGAGAAATCCTTCTTGGCGGAATGCCGTTTGGATGCAGGGCTGCATCTGTAAACGTGCTTTGGGCAATGTCATGGCAAGAGTATCTGCATCTGCCCAGTCACTGGTGGGGATCACAGCTCCAGCTTCAGGGGCAGGAGGGAATTGCCCAACTGGCCAGGTGCATTATGGGGTTTTTTGGCTTTCCTCTGCAGCATCAGGTGGGATACTGGGCTGGACTAATGCATCCTGCCAGCTCCCTTTTTTCTAACCCACATGGGGCAACGCTCCAGCCCCTAAAATCTCCTCCTCTGTAGGTTACATGAGGAGGGCTCTGTAAGAAACCTGGATCACACTGAGCACTTTTTGGCTCTCTCTTTGCTGCATACAGGGGCTATTCAGACCTTCACAGCAACAGAAGGGCCAGAGCCCAGATACTTCTGCTCCAATAGCACTATCCCCACCACATGCACTAAAGCAGAATCTCCACTGGCTATCAGCACTACAGAGCCTATGTCACACAGCAGAGAAGTTCCTATCCCATCCAGCAGAGGGCACTGGTGACACACATAAATCAGCGAGCTCCATACTGTGTTAAGGAAATTAAATGGAACAGAACTGCAGTTAAATGCCAACTCTATCACCTTCCATCCTCTCACTTTTCCTGTGGCCTGGAGACACCTGGCCAGTGGGCCAGGCACCGGAGACAGCACGAGCATTAAAGATGTGAGTATCTGGCTGTTCTGCTTCCTTACCTGCATCCCTGGAGCACAGACAGGGAAGAGGCCACAAGACAAATCCTTGTGCCTGGAAGCAGAAATACATGAGGGGCAAATGGCTGAGACGCAAACTCCTGTGTCAGGGAGCAAAAAGCTGCTACTCAAAATCCATCTAAAAGCTAAATTGGCAGGTCCAATGGCCTCGTCTACCTAAAGCAACGGTCCCCAAGTGCAGCCTCTTGAATCTGCCCCAGAGCTCTTTATTAGGCCTGACAACCGGCTCTGCCTGCCCCCCATCTCTGGATGATGACAACAGGACAGTGACCCTGTTGGAGCGGAGAGGGCCCATACTCAGGTGGAGAGAAATTCAGCAGAATCCCTGGCACCGCATCTTGTTTAAACATTCTACAAGCCTGAGACCTTTCACAGCAATGGTGACCTAAATACCAGCCTGCCCCGGCAACATGAATAAAGCATGTTCACCCATCTATTGTAGAGGAACCGACAGGCATGGATGGCTGAGCCTCCCCTGCTCACGTAGTCTCCCCTAGCGCTGACACACACCCCTTTCCGGACCACTGGCTGGGCTCAGAGCCAGGGAACGTCCGTGGGAATGATCCTTTAGCAGCGTTTTTAAGACCAAGTCTATTTCCCTGCTCAGGCATCCTGACACGTGAGAGCTCGCCCTGCAGTTCCCTCCAATGTACCTGTGCACTAATACTTTGCTACTGCAGCCATGTGGCTAGAGACTGCAGAAGGAGGGCAGCCCATGCGGGGGCCTGGGGAAGTCATAATCACTTAGCATTTACTGTGACACTGAAACCTGCCTCTCCACCTTTACATCAAGCGGAGGAAAAGCTTAACTCCCTTGGTACCGGGCTTCCAACACACTTGCTGCACTGCCAGATCCCCAGCAATGTCTCAGGGAATGACAATGGGACACTGGGCACCAGAACCGCAGGTGCTACCTATCTGGGCATCCCCGGGACACGGGGCAGCACAATGGGCACGTTTTACACAGAGGCAGCAGGGAACCTCAGGCTGCTGTTTGGATACATGGACAACACTGTCAGGATGAGAACAAGAGGGGGTTCACTTATGGGTGGCGCAGGCTCGAGGGGCAATGACTCCTGAGCCCTACTCCTGGCTCTGACACTGCTTTGCAGCGTGCGACCTTGGGTGAGTCACTTCAACATTCCATATCTTTGCTTCTCCATCTGTAAAATGAGAATAATAAATGTTGCCTGTTTCCTGGGGAGAGTGGGGGTGTCTGTAAGGCTCGGTGAAGTCTGAGACACTCAGACGTAAGAGTCTCCAAAAGAACAATGATAATGATTACAGGTGTCTCCGTAAATGGGCAGATCAAATCATCTCCCACTTGACATTATCTGCCCTGGAGCAGCCAGTGAACATTGCTGGTTAGGAGCTTCCTCTGAGGGTTATTCCTTTTAAAATACTGGACATTTGCATTTCCCCAGGTAATTCTGTGATCACAACCATTGCAACATCCAGAGAGCACAGTCCGGTGGTATTAACGGGAGGGTAATTTGTGTTCTGGTTCTTGTTCTATACCTGGCCATCTCCAGACGTTGTCTTAATTATTATTATGAATGTCACAGTCGAGATCAGGGCCCCATTGTGATGGTGTGATTAGACAGGACAGACAAAGAGTGGGAGGGGAAACAGAAGAACAGAGATAGGAAGTTGTGGTGTGTTAAAACTATGTTAAAACTATAAGCTGTCACTTTAAATTTCAGGGGGTTTCCTGCTTGCAGGCTAGTGGGCTCTGCAGAGACGCATGCGAGCTGGGCTTAGCAGCAGCGAGTTTGCAGGCAGCCCACCTAAAGTAAGGCAGGTGAATTATGCCTCGTTGTTGTAGGGAGCAACCTGCTTTGTGTCTCTGTTTTTTTTTATTTTGTGTCATTGTTCTGCATTCTAAGCTATAGTGTTAGATTGCAACCTTCCAGCAAGAGTATTTATGTTTTTACCCAACTTTTCTATGTGTACACCATGACCATAAGGGAGATGACTTTATAGTGGGACACAGGCAGAGCTGGGAATAGCACCGCAATCTCCTGAATCCCGGCTCGCTGCCCTACCCACAGGACCATGCTGTCTTGAAGAGCGATAAGAGCTAAATGCATAGGGATAGCAACTGATGGAGCTAATTCCTCCCAGACTCAGCCCTGTAGAGGGGAAATAGTGCTAGAAATGACGCACTGCCTTGTAGAAAAAATAAACTCTATGTCTAGAGTAGCCTGAAAGCAAACACCTTTCAGAAACAGCACAGTAGCAGCTCATTTATCCCTATTACTGGTTGCCGGACAGGGCCTCTGCCAGGATCGATAGGACAGACACTGGGAGCTGCCACTCTCCTTCATTCTTCATACTGAGTGAAAAGGAGCCCAGAGTGGAGCGGCGTGTTGGGAGTTCGTTTGCCACAGGAACTGAGGCTGATAAGGAGACAGTGACCTCATAAGCCTCTTCCCAAATCTGGACCTTAGCGTCCAAAGATCTGGGTGCCTAGCATGAACCCCTCTAAGCTCAATTTACCAGCTTAGATCTGATCTCGCTGCCACCATCCAAAATTTCCAGGGTTTTGGCCCCCTCTGGTCTCCCCAAAACCTTCCCTGGAGGGACCCCAAGACTCAGAAACCCTGAGCCTACAACAAAGGGAAATAACCCACTTCCCTTCCCTCTCTCTCTCCCACCCAGACTTTCCTCTCTGGGCTAACCTGGGAGTATTGATGCAATCTCTTTACATCACAATACCAAGAAGCATATCTCCTCTATTCCACAAAGAGACAAACCCCAAATACAAGGAAACAGAAGAGATTCTATCTCTCCTCCCCCTTAGCTTCTTCCCGCCCTGGGACACTAGGAGAGTTAAACACAGAGCGTAGTGTTTCCCCTCCCCCCTGTCTTTCCTTTCTCCTTAACCAGAGAAAAACTCAAACAGGTTTTAAAAAGAAAGCTTTATATAAAAAAGAAAGAAAAAAGACATAAACATATTCTCTGTAACAAGATGACAATACAGGGCTATTGCTTATAAGAAAAATATGAATAAACAGTCTGATTCAAAAAGATATCCAATTTGAAACATTCCAGCAAGTTACACACATGTAAATACACCCAAAACAACATAAAAGCCTATATTGTTTTTCTACCTGTACTTACAAGTTGGACACAGAAGATTAGAAGAAGAAAGAAGCTTCTCATAGCTGAGAGACAAACAAAAGACTCAGAGTCCAAAAATTCCCTCCCTGACTTTGAAAAATCCAGTTTCCTGATTGGTCCTCTGGTCAGGTGTTTGGTTCCCTTTGTTAACCCTTTACAGGTAAAAGAAACATTAACCCTTAGCTATCTATTTATGACAGACCTTGACTTAGGGTTTGTCTATGCTGAAGGCCTGATTCTCCGTCCCCGGGCACCGTGCACAGTTCTTGATGTCAGTGCCTAGTGGGTGTAAATGGTGCTGTTCTGATTTTCACCTGATTGCTTTGGTGCAACAACTGCTCGAGGACTACAAGGCTACATCTCGCAGTGTTCAAGGAGAATCAAGCCACTTGTCTAGACACGCTGCACTGGGATAAGAAGTGAATTGTACTAGTGCAGTTTACCCCAGTTTCTAACAGTGTCGGTGCAAGAAGTTTTCTCTGAGGCAGTGATACCTCTGCAGCAGGCAGGGCTGTAGATTCCCCAGCTGAGGCCTGCCAAAGAGATTTGCATATCCAGTTTCCATTAGTTTTATCCCCACTTCCCTATGAAAACCTCAGCCTCCAGCATTTCCATTCTCCGGTGACTGGGTGCTACGGAAACCCCGGCCTAAGGCAAAGAGAGCATCAGGCAGCCTGGGAATAATTCAGAGATTTTTTTACATTTCTGTCCCTGCAGAGGAAGGCTGAGTTCTCCATTTCCTACCACCACCGGCAGCAGAAACACCCCTGCTGTTTCACCTGCCTGGATGTGGTGGCCATCTATATGGCAGAGGAATGAGGCATGAACCTTCTTAATAGGTCCTTTTGTACACTATCTTCCCGTCCCCCAAACCCTCTTTCTGATCCAAAGGGGCCAAGACTGAGCTCTAAGGGGCAATTTCATCCAGGGTCCAGCACCAGTCCTAGACCTCATCCAACCTCGTACCCCTAGGCAGGGCCCAGCAGGAGGCCGAGCCCCCACAAAGCCCCTCACGCAGGACCCCACCACAGAACACAGCTCCCTGGCACCTCCCAGCCAGACTGATTGACAGTGCGAGATGGCTCTCATTAAACCCGTCCGTGCACACGAACAATTAGCGGCAAAGTTCATTATGGCAGAGTCCTCCAAAGCAGCCAGCCGCTCTTTCACAGCTGGCGGTACCATGCCTGGTGCACAGCTGCCCAAACCATAAGGAGGCATGGAGGGAGACACACGCTCTGTAAATTAGATCCAGTTGATGATCCAATTAAGGCTATGTTTGCAGAACTACTAGAAGCAATAGGTAGTCCCTGGGCAGGGGCAGCTATCCACCAAATGGCCCTGCAGTGAACAAGTGGTAAGATACTTATTATTGATTATTTGCATGGCGGCAGTGCCTAGAGGCCAGGGCCCTACTGAGCTAAGCTCTGTACAAACCTGTCACAGAGACCGTCCCTTTCCCAGAGGTTTTACGAACAAAGAGCCATGCTCAGCCATCCCACACAGCTCTGCCTCCCACATCCCCAGCACTACAGAGCTCCGATCCTGGCACGGAGTGTCTGGGCAGCACCTGCCACAGAGGAGCTCCCATCTCATGGGGAACCGCTGAGGTGCTGCCATAACACAAATAAGAACAACTGACTCTGGAAGCAGATGGGAAGGGGTTTGCTGGGCGCATGGGTGGGCATGTGGAACCCCAATGAAAGGGCTTTTTGTACCGTGTCTCTAGAACATCCCCTCTTCCTCCAGTATAAATCGCCCAGGTAGTGACAGAGTATTAGAGGCAGCTATTTGGTGCAAGGAGAGAACAAGCGTCAACCACTATATACAAGAGACCAGTCCAGCCAAGTCAGCTCAGGCTAAGTGCTATTTGAATTCACACAGCTATTAGGCAGTGAGAGAAAGTGAAGGGAGCAGGGCTTCTGCAGATGTGGAGTGAGTGCCATTGTGAACGGACTTGCTGGGACCATGTTATTTTATGACACATCCTGAGTTTAAACGTGATCTAAATGTACAAGAGGTTATAGAGGCCGCATGCTCTGAAACACGAGTGCAACAAGAATGAGAGAAAACCATATTCACCTTCCCCTCCCATAATAAAATCTCTGAGTCCATATTCCGCACCATGACAGTTTCTGGTAAGGACAGCAGCATTCATCCCCCCCAGATTCCAATTCAGGTAATTCCAGTTGCCCTCCCCAGAATCCCCCCCATTAGCAATAGGCTGAAGCTCTTTCCTTCACTTCCTTCCTGGGACTGTTCTATAGCTTTGCTGCACCCTGTTAAACACCTGCCACCTTCACCTCAGACACAGCTGCCTTGCTGGGTGAAGTATTAGTGGTTATACTTACTGCACTGCAGGACCAGGGCTGGGCTGAGACAGGGACCCTGCCCCGGAGAGAGATTAAACTGATATTGTGCCAAAATCACCTTGCTCTGCCAGCGGGACGGCTCAGCTCTGCCCAGCATCTTGACTGAAGGACAGCCAGCCGGGCCTGTTATGTTTGCACATCCAGGGGCTGGACTGTGGGTTCTGTTTGTGAGGCACAAGCCCCTGCCCCCAAATAGCAGCGTGCTGCTTGAGAACACCTCACTGGATATCTGCCCCCTCCCCGCAAACAGCTCTGAAACCCCAACAATGCTTTCGTGGGTGGAGAAGACGTAGGGCAAGCGTGTCCCCAGCCTGGCAACTGAGGCAGAAGCCAGCTGCTCAGGGGCTGCTGGCAGGGCTATAAAAGACACTTGCCGCATTGCTGGGTGCGGCCTATGGAGCCCACAAAGGTAGCAGAGCTGCATTTGCAACTTAATGGCTTATTTGTGTTTACCACTCAGCTTATCCCACCAGCACTCTGGGGTTATAGGTGTCTATGGGGTCCTCACTACAGGATCTAGAATACATCAGCACCAGTGAATTTACAACACGCCCTGGGGGAGGGAAGTATCAATATTCCCATTTGTACTGAGAGGGGAGAGGAAGGGATGTTTCACGAGGCCGTGGCAGAGAGGGAACAAAACCCAAGGGTCCTGACTTCCCAACCCCGTTCTAATCCACTAGGCCCCACTTCCCTCCCAGAGCTGGCTCCATCTCCCGGTGTGAGCATGATAAAACTGGATTTTAGTGGGAATCTGACAAGAATGTATTTCCCCACCTCCCTGTGGGGGCTGTGGGCTGGGCAGCTGCAATGTTGCAGACCTGAGCCTCACAGCCCCAGCTTAATAACAGCACTGACAGAGATGGATGTGATTGCATGTAGCACAGCAGCATCCAGTCAGAGCGTGCTGCACCCTCAGTGGGTTTGCATAACGAGGAGCAGATTCACTAGGCATATAAAATGGAAAGGGCCAAACCCAACCCTTGGGTAGCTCCACATCCTGGGAAGAGCTTGGCCCAGCGAGCATGAGTGGTATATGCAGGGAAACGTGTGTGTACATCTATAGTGTGCATGCACATTTGTCTATAGCAAGCAGGGGATGCAGCATGACTCTGGGGATAAGGGTGCTAAGCGGCTTCACTCCTCCACCTCGTAAATCTTGCTCAGACAACGGGGGCTGAGATTTGTCCAGGTGTGGCCATTTAATCAGAAGCACCTACTCACAGTGACCAGGGATACTTCATTGCTGCAGGTGATAAAGAAGAGAACAGAATTATTGCCATGAAACCCAAAGGGGAGGAAGCAAAGAGGGATTCGTGGGATTAACCCTTCCTGTTCAGAGCCCCTCTTGCACCAGGGACCACCAGAGCAAAAAAATCACAAGCAGTTATAGCTTGAGCTAAAGGGCCTGAACTTTGTTTGGGAGGACTAGAACCAATTGGCACAGAGGGAGCCTGTCATGCTTTACATATGCAAAGTGGCCCTCTTTACACAGCTAAAACCTGCCACACACTAAGCAGCTCACAGGCAAGGGAGGATGGTCTTGTGGTTAAAGAACTGGGCTGCAGGAAACACATAGATTCTAGTCCTAGCTCTAGAAGAGGAAACAGACACAGAGAAGGTAAAGTCACTGGGACAGCCTGAGAGTGGAGCGCAGGTGTCCTCCTGTGCAGTCCAGCGATCCATCCACGGGCCAATACTGCCTCTCAGCAAACTGTTGTTAATAGAGCTTTTCTGGCCACACACAAGCTTCAGGATTCCAAAGTCTGTGTTACTCATGCATGTTTCTCTCTACTAAATGAGAGTCTCCCTTAGAGGCCTGTGTGTTCCCTGCCCTGAGCCCTATTCCCCTCTCCCTGGAGAGTACCCATTTCATAGGTCCATGGCTGGGCATGCGAGCCCAAGCACCCCCTGCAGATGTGAGGGCTAGGCCCATCCTTACTCCCAGGAGGAGGCAGTTTGCTTTCCTGATAGCCTGGGATCAGCCCCAACACTGGCCTTTGATCAGACACTTAAGCTTTCCTGATGTGACAGCCGCCTCCTCTGGCCTGGAGAGAAACCAGCAGAAATCCCTCAAATGATTGGTCTGTAGAATTGAAGGCTGCAGACATGATATGGTCAGAAGTAGTTATTGTCACAGTCATCACTTCACCCACACAGAATCCAGGGCCTTATACAGCCCCTGAATAAAAACCCAGGGTGCCCTGCAGGTCCACTGCTGTGCTACAAACCCACACGCGCCTAGGGATGGCACCCGGAAAGACAAAAGGCCCAGCTAGCAGGACGTACCAAATCCCGATACCATGCCTCAGATGCTCCCTGCTCAGAGGGTGTTTTGCAGCAGTGAGCATGTTTACCAGGTGCTAGGACAGGATACCTAATCCAGTTCTGAGCAAGAGGGGGATTAAGAGAGATGGGGCTGGGATCCGCACCCATTCAGAAGCACCAGGTGGCACATGGTGCCAGGTGCATCACAGCAGAGAGCCCATCACTAGAGAGGAAGGGTGGTGGTCTGGTGTGGCTAAGGCCCTAGGCGAGGCCTCAGAAGATCTAGATTCAATGTCAGGCTGTCTGTGACATTGGACAAGCCATTAGCCCTCCCTGGGCATCACTTCCCTGTACGATATAACCCTTCGGGCAGACTGGTCAATGCAGCTCTCAGACTGTCACTCAGTGCAACATGCAGTGCTCTGCTCTCAGAGAGGCGCTATTACCGTAACTCCTACTCACGTGAGGGGGGCTCTCTGGCTTCCCTCGTTGTGCTCAGCTCTTTTCACAGGAGAGGAGAGCTCCCAGACATACCAAGAGCCAGCTGCTCTGGCTCTAGATTTCACCCTCAGGGGCCCAACGCTCCACCTGGGAACAGGAGTGTAGCGGTGTGGCTGCGGAGGACAGCCGAGCCATGCTGAGGGCAGACCCACTGTTGTTAGGCAGGTTTGTACTGGGCCGCTTGAGCTACCATGAGCTGATACAAATAGGCTATTTGCACTACGAAGCAGGGGTACAATTCACCTAAGTGAGCTCCAGTATTGCCCCTGGCACAGCTCAACGTGAGCTCATGCTCCATGTGCACCACCGTGCAAGGGCAGGGTTATGGTGAGGGGCTCTGGCAAATGCTCCGCCCTGGAGAGGGAGGAAAGGGCAGGGAGGGGAGTGCTGATCAAACCCCTGGATCCTGCTCGCATGACACTAGCTGAAGATCACTCCTTGTGCACGTGAGCTGCTGTGGGGTGTAGGCCTTGCCCCATTAGGTGGTGTTCCCCTCTGTAAAATCCTTATGAAAATGGAGCTGTTTGGATTTGGTGCAGCAGCTCTCAGACTCCTAAATGGCATGGAAAGGAACAGTGATTCTGGACTGACACCGGAGAGGGGCCTGGTTTTGAGATGGCAGGCAGCCTGGCATGTTTTAAAAACCTGGTCTTACATGAGGCTTCCACTGGGACTAGACACTGTGCAAGTTTAGGCCCATATTCCTCAGCCAGCCCCTGACCAGTAGCTAGCCAGGGCACCGAAGGTATGGTTTCCAGTCCCAGGGAGCCCAGAGCCATGCTGCCCGTTGAGAAGCAGATGCAGAGAACTGAGGAGACTCCAGTGGAATAAGCCTAGCATCGTGCACCATGGCAAAGGACAGGAGCAACATCAAATCTCTTTCCCTGCCAACAGAGATAGCAGATCCTTCAGCAGAGGGGCACTGGAGAAGGGGTACAAACTCCCAGTCACTCCCTATGCCCTTGCTCAATTAGCATCTCCAAGCCAGCTGTGCATCCTACACACACACTACCAAGTAAAAGCTAGTGCAAGCAGGAATGGAGGAGACATGAAAATTAACCACAGCTGAAGGACCAGCGAGCTGAAATGCTGTGCCTGTATGCAGAGGACTCTGGATTGCAGCCCAGCACCAGGGCAGCAATTAGGCAAGTGCTGGCTATTTGAGATGGAGATTGTTTTCAGAGCCAAGATCTTCAGAGCACACTGCCATGAGAATGAGCAGGGAAGGGATGTTACCAATGGCGTACCTACCTCACCTGCGCTAAAATCAGCTTCAGCATGTCACTGCAAAGCAGGGCATGTTTACCCCAAAATAAAATCCTTTCAGCAGAGCTCTACTGCATGTTAATGGAGGAGTCCCAGGGCTTGAGTCATTGCTGCAGGTAGGATAATGTCAGCGTGCAAGCTAACAGGGCTCCCTGCGGTTCAACACAGGCTTGAGTCACCTCAGCTCTGTCCACAAAAACAAACTGGGCAAGGAGACTTTCACATTCGCTCTGGCCATCACCACATACTACAGCAAGGTTTCTAAGGACAGATAGACTCAAACTCCGAGATAACAGGCAGAATAGTCCCCCAGGCAGAATACCACCACCACTGCCAGGGAAGAAAGTTCTGTTCTCAGACATTTCAGAGCACTTGTTTTTGCTGTTAATGCCACAGCAGGGTCCCAGTGGCAGAAAAGGCGAAGGGCTGGGTCAGATGGTATTTCTGGCTATAGCATCAGGCAATTCAATGCTTCTGCTCTCAGAATGCCCTGCTCCACATACAGCTGAGATCCAGATCAGCAAGACATGAGGGTCCAGCCGGATGAACTCAAAGGAACAGCCAGAGCAGTTCAGACAAGCACATCATTTAGCCCTGTCTCCAACATGGCCATGATCAACTGCACAAAACTCTATAATGGACAAGTAGGGAATAACGTGCCCGGGGGGAGGCTTCCCCCCCAACACCCACGCAGTTAGTAGCTGGTTTGGATAGCTGCCCTGAAGCACCCAGGTTCCTTATCCCTTCCCCTGTATGGCCGGGAAGCTCTTTGTGGCAGGCCCTATGCATACAGTGTTCCGAGCACTAGGGGGGCAGATACCCAATCAAAACAAACAACATCCCACCTACTTTACCTGTGGGTGTTCTCATTATCCATATAAAACCTCAAATGCTTTTTGGAACCCCACTAAACTCAGTATCTTGTGGCAGAGTTCCACAGGTCAATACTATGTTTCAAATTCTTTTCAGCTTGCAATCCAGCACCTGTGTTTCAATAACTATCCCCTCACTCCAATATTACCAAAAAGGGTGGTTGTGTTTTTTTTTTCTTTAATAAAAGAGCACCTGATTTGGCCTGCCCTCCTGCCCCTTCTTTTTGGTGTATTTTCTAAAACTGTCCTGATTTTTTCAGCCTCTCCCACCTCCAGAGTGCTTCTTTTACTGCTCAATCTTTTGAAAGGGAGAGGAGAGAGTTGAACTGAATATTGAGACCATGTAATTCAGGCTTAAACCTATTACAATTTGGAAACAAAAGTCATGACTAAGTCCAGCTTCCAAAAGCATTCAGCTGCCAATACTTCGCTAGTTCACCACATTTTAAACACTTCTCATTTATGTTTGATCCTGTTTTCATGATACTGCACAGTGATTTGGGGTAATTTTCCTTTTTTAAGTTCTCACCTGATTGTCACCCCACAACAGGGAGGGTATTTTTTTTTTAATATGTTGCTATGGAGACTAACTGTCATTGATACACAAGAGCCTTCCGTTTCCCCAGAATGACTAGCAAGGGACAGAGCAGAGGCAGAAATGCAAGAAATATTCATTTTCAGATGCCTCTTGGTTTAGGTGATCATCTTAATTGGCTGGAGCTTTTGGGAGATGTCGTCTTTCATCATTTTAAAACAAGATCAGAATCTTTAAATCACACCAAGAAGTCACTGTCTGTAATGGCTGGTTTGATATAAAGGAAACCTCTGTAGATTTGCAGAACTGAGAGAATTTGGGAAACAGTTACTGAATTAGACACTACAGAGCTTGATGTAGCACTCTTACCCACACGGAGTCGCACCTGACTCCATGATTCCAACAGAACTATGCTCTGGGCAAAGCCCTACTCAACACAGCCACAAGTGGCAGAATCGGGCCCCCTGTTATTTGGCGGCTGTTTGATTCTTTCAAGACCCAGAAAGAACAGGTAAGAACTTCTTTGTTTAATATCACTGGAGTTATATTTCCATTTTAAGATCAAACTGGCCGAAGCTGCCTTTACACATGCTGCACAGGGATTTAAAAAAAAAAAAAAAAGACCAAAGAGATCTGTACAATCCAGGGAGGAAGGGGAGAAATAATCAATGCCAGAGCTTTGGAAATGTTCAACTGGAGAGGACTTTATTTTCTGCTTAAGAGAACTGGAACTATACAGCATCTTTGCACTGGACCGAAGCTGGGAACTTTATCTGGTTTAGTTTTGTCTAAACATAAGCAATGCAGTGTAACTGGAAACAGTGACATACAGTGATTAAACCACAAGGGGATAAAGAGATGCTCTGAGAAAACAGCACTCTCTCCACACTGCAGTCCTTCCTACCAAACGGCACTGGCATTTCTTAATGGAGTGACCTCATGCTGGAATGGTTAACACACAGTATTCTACAGACCTTGACACAGCTTAATTGGCTACTGATCTTTCTGTACTGGGAACTACTGCCCATTAACCCCTCCTTGTTTATACTCATCACAAACCAAAAGGCATCTTCAAGTTTTAAGTCCATGCAAGGGCAGAGGTGGAAGCTCCAGTTACCATTGTCTGACAGGACCAACAACCTGCACTGAGCCAGCTAACATGAAGGACACTTGCACACAGGCACCCAGTGACAGGCCTTATCAGCATGGCTCGTTGTGTGGTATCTTATCAATCTATAAATGGCTTTGACAGATCCGTTCTAAAAACAAAAAACGGGGTGCAGACCAAATGCTGCTTAGTCTAGAGAAAACTTTCTTTTTTTTTTTTTTAAAGCAGTGCAGGATGGGACAGAGATTCATTCCATCTTAAACACCAGAGCTCACGAGCCATTTTCACCACCATCAGTGCAGTTCTGTAATAAATACTCTATCATTAATAAGGTGGATGTGGGAAGCATTGAAGTGTGACCTTTAGCATCGACACGTCTCCTAAACGGAGGAATTGTCAATGTAAAACTCAAGCGGCTGTGGCATGCCTGAGAATTTTAACATTCTCTCTGCTTATGAAAGATGCTACCGTCTGTTCGTTTGATTGCATTCTCATCCTTGGCTAACCATGCATCTCTACAGGTGGAAAACATGTCAGGTGCCACGGAAGGTAGTGAAATATGAAATGAGGTTTTTTTTAAACTAGATCTATGAAGTTCATTCGGGAGAGTGCAGGGCTGGAGTAGGGTTTTTTTTTTTCTCCTCCTTTCTTTCCCTCGCCCTTTCCTTTCTACAGGTCACCAGGCACTTCACTCTGTACGTAGAATGATGTGGATCCCTGAATCTGTGAAAACGGGTCCGCTCATCTCACCAGCCCGCAGCGCAAATGAGGCATCTTCAAAAGGTTTCTGCATCTGACCTGCAGAAAGCAGCAATGAGAAAAAGTTCAATTAAGTCAGCAGAGAGTGGAAGACCTTACTGAGCACACCAGCCTCAAAGGAAGGCAGCCTCCAGGCAAGCAACCAAGTCACCAATTAATAGCTTGCAGGGGGTGTTTGTTTTCATCTGTTCCCTGCAGACACTTCACCAACACACATGACTCAGATTCAGAGCTTTCACTCAGACCCCATAAACATCACTGCTGCCAGGAATAGTGTTTCAGCGAACTGGGAATTCAAAGGGCAGAGGAAATCTCCTCAGCAGATTCACTGGCACAGGAGGGTGTTAGTCTTTCAGTCTCAGATGCCCTTAAAGCACAGAGAGGGGAGAGATGTGGTGTGCATTACAAGCTGCACTAAATAATTTACAGGATGCATCTGGGTAATGTCATGACCTAGATAGACAGCATGCTTAATGCTCTGGTCTCCATGTCACCAAGCTCCTGATGGTTTATCAATGGAGACCCAGGAAAGCCAGAGATGATGCTGGGATGGCCCCTGCATGAGAGAGAATGAGCGGGCGGCCTAGGGCAGTTCAGCAGTGGGCTACAAAGGTTCAGTTAGAAGGATTTCAGCCATGAGGGGAGTTACCGGTTCAAGAAGGAACAGGATTTTTGCCCAATTTCCTGTGTCAGTTTGGAAGTTATAGCAGAGAACCAGCATATCCTAGCTGAAATAACGAGGCTTCACACTGCCAGCACTGTGGCACTTGCACACCAGATGCCTGCAAAAGGGCAGAGAGCCTCCTGGCATGTAGGGAAGCTTCACTCCCTGCACTTTGCAGTGTTTGCCTTGAGATGCCTGAAGAGGGATAGATCATCTGCTCGCCAGGAACACAACATAAATCTCCTGTAAGTTTATGACCCTTGTCTCAGAGTTTCAACACAGTGCAGTAGCTTTGGACTCTTCAGCACATTAGGAGATGGCTGCAGAAAGCATTAGACAGCATGACAGATGGATCATCAGCAGGCTCTTTTTTCCCCTAAAGAGACATTTCAGTGATATACTAATCTCTTTGGGAGCTAAAGCTTTCCAGCCCCACACAGGCCATACATCCTGGACGCATCACATGTAGCTGAGGAGCTGCTACAGAATTCATATATTTCACTTTCGGGTCTAAATCCATCCACAGTCATTCCTCTAGCGAGGCAGTAAGATGCCATGAAGGCTAGATTCCTCCTTTCTGGATTAGTCATAATAGCTTCAGCCTGATGTCTTACCCTTCAAAAGAACACTGGTTTTATTACTGAAGTAACTTGATACATAGGACTTCTCAGAGTTCTGCTTCTCTTCTCCAGTTAGTGTTTAGAATTTAGATTAATTGGTAGGAGAGGCAAACTGTTTGCTCCTCTCATTAATTCTTATTCTAACGACACATTCATACGATTCAAACAGCATTATCTCGCCCAGAACTGCGTCCTGAAAACCCTTCATCTTAGATGTTAGTTAATTGTGCTACTAGCACAGGATCTTTACTTCAGACGAAGAGAGAACCCTTGTGTGCCACACTAGAATAGTTTTCCTAAAGCAAAAAGCATCAATTATTTGAAGTTTTTCAAGAAGATAAATTGGAATGTTTTAGCAGTTTCACCTCTGAAGTAACCAGTATTCACAGTTCTAATAAATTACGTTTGCAGCCCAAATGACAGCAAGAGGCAAAGATGGAAACTAAGTGTGACATCTCGAGAGTGCAGCAGCCACTTGCAGTTCTAGTGTAATCTAGAGGAGACAAAGTCTTGCAAAATTTCTTTACTTTCTGATTAAACCAGGAGAAACCTTTTTCTGTAAGTCACCAAGAATGACAATGAACTGACGGTCTGAGCCAGAACTATCAGTCACAGCATCCCAAGATTCATGGCTATTTCACTGAATCCATACAATGCCAGTGTTATGCACTGGCAAAAAGGAAATATTTATCTGAGGAAGGAGGAAAAGTTTCCCACCATGTGCAGTAACTGGAATTCTTTGAGATGCGTGCCCTTGTGGGTGCTCCACTTTAGCGGTGCATGAGCCCTGCCCCTTTGATCAGAGATTTTTGGTAACAGGACCTGTTCTGCCTGCACCCTACACACTTCCTACCCTGTACCAAGGCTACATAAGTAGGGGCCTACCAAATTCACAGCCATGAAAAATGCATCAGACCATGAAATCTGGTCTCCCCCTGTGAAATCAGGTCTTCCATGTGCTTTTCCCCTATACTATAGGGATTTCATGGGGGAGATGAATATTTCTCAAATTGAGGGTCTTGACCCAAGAGGGAATTGCAGGGGGGTCACAAGGTTATTTTAGGGGGGGTGGCGGTATTGCCACCCTTACTTCTGCGCTGCCTTCAGAGCTGGGTGGTTGGAGAACGGTGGCTGTTGACCAGGCAGCCAGCTCTGAAGGCAGCGCCCTGCCAGCGCAATGCAGAAGTAAGGGTAGCAGTACTGTATGATGCCACCCTTATTTCCGGACTGCTGATTTCAGAGCTGGGCAGCCAGATGGCGGCGGCTGCTGAGCTCAGCTCTACAAGCAGCAGCACAGAAGTAGGGGTGGCAATACCATACCATGCCATCCTTACTTCTGCACTGCTGCTCATGGCGGCTCTGCCTTCAGGGCTAGGCTCCCGGCCTGCAGCTGCAGCTCTCCAGCCACCCAGCACCGCTGCCAGCACCAGGAGCGCCGAAGTAAAGGTAGCAGCACCCCCCCCCACACACACACACACAATAACCTTGCAACTCCCACACAACTCCTTTTAGGGTCATGACCCCTACAATTACAACACCATGAAATTTCAGATCTAAGCTGAAATCATGCAATTTACGTTTTAAAATCCTGTGACTGTAAAATTGACCGAAGTGGACCGTGAATTTGGTAGGGCCCCATATATAAGGCTGTGTGGGTGAACCATCCTCAGTTCCTTCTCTACTGGAAAGACCACAGAGGTAGCTCCGATGCAGAGCAGAGAAGGGAGGGTAGCGATGCACCCACAGGGCACACATCTCAAAGAATTCCAGTTACTGCTCAAGGTGAGTAACTTCTTTGAGTGGAGTCCCTGTGGGTGCTCCACTTCAGGTGACCCCCTAGCAGTAACACTTCTGGGAGATGGAGTTTTGGAAAAAAGAGTCCATCATTAAAGAAAACTGCACTGCCTACTGTGGCATTAATTAGGGAACGGTGGTTGGAAAATGTGTGCACTGAGGACCATATCGCCACCCCACAGATTTCAGCAACCAGAATGTCTGAGTAGAGCTACAGATGTAGAATATAGGAGAGCAAGCAGTCACTCTTTGAAGAGGTATAACCTCAGCAAAACCATAACAGGCAATAATACATCCAGAGATCCATTTAGAAAGTCAGATACTCCCCTAGACCTGGCTGCAATAGAAAAAAAGAGTTTAGGGAATCTTCCTGAATAGTTTCCTCTTAACATCTAACATATGAAAAGCCGCCAACTCTGTAGACTGATGCAGCTTAGAAAAAAAATGAAAGGTGAGTAGTTTAGTTGATATAAAATTCAGGAAACCATAAAAACTTTGGATGAGGTCCTAAAGATACCTTGCTTTCCAAGGAGAAGGTAAAGCCCATCTCCCCAACCCTTCAAGCAGAAGTACTGACCACTAAGACAGCCATCTTCAGACAGATGTCGCAACAAGCACATAGCTAATGGCACAAAGGATTGTTTCATGAGACAGTTAAGAACCAGGCTGAGATCCCAAAGCAGTGTAGGGGCTCTAATCTGCAGAAAAAGACTGATAAATCCTTTCAGGAATCTCACTGCGCTCAGATGTGCAAATACCAAGAAACTACCTATCTGCACACAGAAAGCTGTTACTGCCGCTAAATGAACCTTGACAGAACTCACAGAAAGGCCAGAATTTTTCAATTCCAACAAGTAACCCAAGATTGAGGAAAGAGGCGACTGGATGGAGAAAGATGGCGCTGGTTACATCAAAGGTTGTAATCTTCTGGGAATGGGCAATCATCACTTGACAATTTCTGAAGGGAAGTATGTTGAGTAGATTCCTTTTGGCTATTTAAGGGATCTTTTGTATTTCCAATGAACATGTGGGCTCTTGTCCAGAGAATCATTGAGGAGCCAACCTTGTCGTTGCGGAATGTTCAGATTGGGGTGAAGCACCTGACCTGCATCCCGAGACAATGGTCGAGGTCTGACTGGGAGCCGCCGCTGCCGCGGAGGATGAGAGAGGAGTTTGATGAGGTAAGGAAACCAAACTTGTCTGGCCAAGTTGGTGCAAAACAACTTTGGCTTGGTCCTCTCTGATCTTGATAAGGACCTTTAACAGCAATGAAGTTGAAAGATGTACATAAAAAAGACCCCCAAGCTAGGAATATTTTGTTGAGGATTTGAGAGTCCAGCTCCCATTCATAATTTATGGATAAATATCTACTCAGGTCATCCACCATGGTGTTTTGTATACATGGGAGGTAAGCCACCAAGATGACTATCCGATTGGGTACACATGAGTTCGCAAGCTTTATCACTTTGCTACAGACTGAGGGGGAAAGCACTCCACTCTGACAATTGATAGAATACATGCATGCTATGCTGTCCATCATGATCTTGATGGGAGTTGTTTTTGAGTAGGGAAAGAAAGTGAAAGCAAGCGTTTCTGACCCCTTTAACGCCAACACATTGGCCTGGTCTACACTACGCGTTTAAACCGATTTTTTCAGCGTTAAACCAATTTAACGCGGTACCCGTCCACACACAAGGCCCTTTATATCGATATAAAGGGCTCTTTAAATCGGTTTCTGTACTCCTCCCCGACGAGAGGAGTAGCACTAAAATCGGTATTACCATATCGGTTTAGGGTTAGTGTGGCCGCAAATCAACGGTATTGGCCTCCGGTGGTCTCCCACGTGCACCACAATGTAGCGTCGTCTGGACAGCATCTCGACTTGGATGCTGTGGCCAGGGTAAACAGGAAATTAAAAGCCCCGCGAAATTTAGATTTTCATTCCTGTTTTGCCCACATGAGGAGCTCTGATCAGCACGGTGGAATGCAGTCCACAAATCCAAAAAGAGTCAGATGGACCATTACAGAGATACTGGACTGATATCGCTGTATGGGGAAACAAATCGTTCTAATCAAAGCTCCGCTTACAGAAGCAGGAAATGCCAACAGCGTTTGAAAAAATGCTCCTGGCTAACTACACGTGGCTGCGTGACAAGCACGGACGGAAGCAGAGACTCTACCAATGGGACATACTCGATGGTGGCGAGGGGTACTGAGGAGATTCAGCTATCCCACAAATCCACAGCATCTCGAAAAGGTATTTGCATCCTTGAGCTGAGCCTCCCTTATGCCTGTAGACTACAAACATTGTCCGGCGTGGTTCAGGGAATAGCTCCTCAATTTACTCTCCCCTTCCCCCACCACGTTGAAAGAAAGGGAAAGAAATCATTTCGTTGATCTCTTTCATGTCACCTCTAGTGTCCATAACCTGAATTGCTGGTAGATTCGCTGATTGCTGCAGAGTGAAGCTCCAGTATTCACTCCGTTTCCCCTCCCCGCGTGGCAGATGTGGCAATAGGACTGTAACAGGCCCTTGTTTCAACCCCGTGCAGTGCCTCCAATGCTGTGATCAACTGCGCTGAATACCCCGGGCTGGCTCTGAGGTGAGCCCGGGGGGTTCGCCTGGTAAAAATAGGAAATGATCCGGGTCATCCCAAAAATATTGGGAACGAAAAGCGGCTGGTAACGTTCTTCATCATAGCAACTGGGGGCTGAGCTTCAATCAGCCCCCCCTTTCATGTGTAAAGAAAAGATTTCTTTCGATAACTGCCTGGACTATAGTCATAGCAGTGGATGCTGGGCTCCTGCTCCCTTGCGCACTCTTAACGTCCTGCCTGGACTATCATAGCACGGGGCGCCTCTCCCTGCATTATGTCACTAAAAAAATCAGTGTTTCTTATTCCTGCATTTCATCTTATAACTTCATACACAAATGGGGGTGAACACTGCAACGGTAGCCCAGGCAGGTTGGGGAGGAGGAGGGAAGAACGGGTGGGTGTATACGTGTTGCAGGGGCACACCCCGTGAATGGCATGTATGCTCATCATTTCTCCGGGATCTGACACGGGAGCAGCTGGGGGCGCTCTCTGAGACTACCTGGTTCTCCTTTAGTCATAGTTGCCCCATTTCAGGTAGGAAAACTGACTATTTTTAGAACTTTAGAAGAGATGGATTGACTCGGGAGTCATTCCAGTTTTGCATTTTGCGCCCCGTCTGATCTCAGCCCGGGGCCTACCCATGATAGCAGCAGACAGTACATGAGGGACAGAATCTCGTCATCGCCATCATGCCAATTTAACCCTGGCAGCAGACGGTACAGAACGGACTGATAACCGTCCTGTATCATGCAAAAGTCAAATGAAATGCTGCTGTGTAGCACTGGAAGTATTCGCCCTCCTGTCCGCAGGCATCCAGTACAACTACTGTGACTGGGTAAAAAAAAAAAAAAAGAAACAACAAAAAAAAAACTAACATGACTCCTCACGGTTTCCGCGCATTATGGTCTGCCAGGGCATCCAGGAAAAAGGGCGCAACAATGATTGTCTGCTGTTGCGTTGTCCCGAAGAAGAATGACTGACGACATTTACCCAGACCACCTGCGACAATCGAATATTTTGCCCATCAGCCACTGGGCTTCTTCAACCCAGAATCCTAAGGGGCAGGGAGACTGCGGGAACTCATGGGATTGCTATCTGAGTAGCTGACCACAGTAGCATGCTCGGAAATCGATGCTAGCTTCGGACCATGGACGCACACCGCCGAATTAATGTGCTTAGTGTGGCCGCGTGCACTCGACTTTATACAATCTGTTTCATAAAACCGGTTTATGTAAAAATCGGAATAATCCCGTAGTGTAGACGTACCCTCAGATGTGCAAATGCTGTTCCTGTTGTGACCATTTTCCTTGGACTATGTGAGGACCCAAATATGCTCGCCATCCCAAGAGGGAAACATCCAATGTTAACATGACTGCAGGGGGACCAGGTGAGTGACTGTAGGACCTGACTGAATACAGATACCTGTTTATTGACACTGCATTTATGGGATACCTAAACTGTCCTGAGCCACCCCTAGAGACACTGAAGATGCAACCTGGCACTGTGTGTCACAAAAACACAAACTGCCATGTGCTCCAGCAGTTGTAGACATGTCTGTGCTACAGCTTGCGGGCTGAGGTGCACTCTTTGCATAAGTTTTTTTTTTAAAACACAGCAAGGAATCTGTTGAGAGAGATATCCTCTGTCTGTTCTCGAATCCAGATGCGCTCCTATAAAAATCAATTTACTGATATGTGTCAGTGACCCAACCGACCGCAGTACCAAGTGACATCCAGAGGCTGCAAGGAGCAGAGACCTTGGCTCATTCAGTACCAGAATTCCTGCAGTATGGGAAGCCCAACAGAACTCAGTATCATCACCAGTGATGTTGAAGAGGCTGTTGTGCAAGGCACTGTTGATCCTGAGTGGTCTCTCAGTGGTAGCAGTCTTTGTTACCAAGCCCTGTATCACTGAGGTATTGGACTTAGTTGAAGCTTTAACGTGCTTCATGGTATCTGAAGTACTTGGCGCCTCACTAGCTCTCTTCTTTGGGCCTGATGTTTCCGGTGACTGAGTCTTCTTTGATGAGGAACTCTGTTGTTCTGCTCCTCTTATCTCCTCCCTTATACTTTGAACAGGAAGCTCTTGGTACCAGCGGTGCAGTTATAGGTACCTCAGCCAACGAGAATGCCAGAAACTGAGGTTTTGGTGCCATCTTCCTTTTGGAAGTGCTCTGTGACAGTGCTCTCGATGATGATGAGGCACTGACAGATGCGGAGGGTACCTGTACAGCGGAGTTCTCTGTACCCAGTTCTCTGAAGCCGGTCAGAAGGCTTTCTCCATCATTAACTGTCTATGCTTAACTTCCCTGTTCTCACAGGAATTTCCCTTAAAAGAAGGGCATATTTCACAGGTGCTGGGAATGGGCTGGGAACAGGAGAGTCTCCGAGGCAACGAATACAGTGGGAGTGCTCAATAGGTCTCGACAAGAGAATCACCTTTTAATCTTAGGGAGACTGGCATCCCCGACAAAAGGAAAAGTTGTTCAAACCCCTCACTGGGGGGAAAAGATTTCTCTTAAATAAAAAATGGAGGGGCAGGGAGACACAGAAGTTCCAACTATAAGGTGCTAACCCTACTACTACAAAGCACTAATTATGTAGCTAAAAGACTAACAAGGGGGGTAAATGGACAGCGAACAGGCACATGCTAGACTCCGTCTCTGGCCGAAGGCAGCGGAGAAGGAACTGAGGGCGGTTCACCCATACAGCCCTTTATAGCCTTGGTACAAGGATGCGTAGGACCCATGCACAGACAGAACAGGCACTGCTACCAAAATCTCCACTCAGAGGTGCAGTGACGCATGCGTGCCTGGAGTGGAGCACTCACAGGGACAATACTTGAAGAATCTCTTATTTAACTGCAATATAAATTAGCTCTGTACGTGGATATAAAACAGTACTTTATTGATACAGCTATGCAGACCACCCTGCGTGCTGTCTGCTCACCAATATACCCTTGCAGCACTGTGCATCAACATAGATTTCTGCTGCAAATATACAAATTTTGCAGCAGGGCAAAAATTCAAAATGTTTAGGAACTTGCCTTAAGAACACTCACTCCTCATCCTGCTAGCCTCAACAATGAGCTTAGGAAAAATGTGGGGTTTCCACTGACGGTGTCACATGATTCCACCTCACTGTTTCAGCTGTAGACAGTTCTCAGTAGACTTCTTCCTTTTGGATTTGTTCAAGTTTCTGTGACTTTGGAGAACGTGTTTTAAAGCCAAAGACAGAAAATTGTTGCATTTGCCAGCACTAGTTTCCCGATTTACTCCAGCTACAATATGCAACATGGGCACAAATTTTATGTGCTCCTGGCATTCAGGTGACATTTTGTTTTTTAAATACATCTTTTACAGGATCTCATTGTTTTGTACTTTGTTCTACTCAGTGGAAACTGGATACATGGGCAACTCCAAAGAATTAAAACTTAAGTGATCATAGATAGGACAGTGAATCTCAGATGGTTCAGTTTCACTTCTAAATTTCAAAAGAATCTTCCTTATTAATGGGATTTATTGGGACACCTGAAGTGATTGGAGATCAGCTTCCTGTATTTACTCCCTCACCACACAGATCAATATTTCTGAAATGAATTCCCTCACCAGCAGGATTATTTTTAGTTGGCTGAAAATCGCACCCATTTGGCCAATTTGCTATTACCACCTCTCCCCCACACTGAGATTAGTGCTTAATTATCTGCCTGGCTTGTCACTAGTTCCATGTGCTCATTTCCTCCTTGTTCACGGTTACGCTAAACAACTGGATTCCCATTCAGTGTGGCTGAAAAAAACTCTCTCTCTAGGCAAAAGCCAATTTCAGAAGGAGCGTTTGTGTAACATCCTCTCCTCCTAGAATAATGTCATAGCTGTATTCTTAACTGGTTTAACGTCTAAGCAGCAAACTACAGTTCATGCGCCGCAAGGTCTCCTAGCACACCAATCCACTGGGGGGTGGGAGGGATTATTAATTCTCACCCCCTACTGAGGAATTTCAATGTCAATTATGTAATCTCAGTATTGAATTCATGTCACCTACCTCTCCCAAAAGCACCCAGGTCTCCTCCCGCCTTTGCCGAGCTGCAGTCACTAAACTGGGAAGCGAGAGATTCGAAATCTTCCTCTCCAGATTTAATCTTCTGGATGTATCCTGTTGATACACATGAAAATTCATAGTCAGAGGCAAGAGCCAAGTCAGAGAGCATGCTGGGGAGCGAGGGGAGGCAAATATTCATAATGAAAAAGGGTAGATAAATCTGAGCTTTTGTTAGTTACTGAGAGCATTTCAAGGAACCTGTTTTTCCCCTGTGCCATTTCAAAGAAGTGCTTAAGTCTTAGCATCCCCTAATGGTAAGTGTGAGCCATTGCAGAAGGTCTGTAACTCCCAAGAAACTAGCGCAGCACCTCAGGACTTGGCTTCGTGTTCTTTGTGCCAAACATCAGTGGCCTTTTGCTGTACTGAATCCCAGAAGTTCAGGTTGCACTTGCAAGCATGACTGCCACTTTGGCCATGTCTACACTACTGGCACTTACTGAGGCACTGCTACGTCACAATAGCACCATAGGGTCAAAGTTTCCTACAATGACAGGAGACGTTTTCCATCACTGTAGAAATTCTGCCTTCCTGAGCAACAGTGGCATTCTTCCGTTCACCTTCATGTGTTTGTATTACAATGTATTTGATCATGTAAACAACATTTCATGCTCTTCTACAACCTCAGATGCTCTTCTAGGATCTTTTACTACTGTGTGCTGTTCTGTGTATACTAGAAAAGAATCCATGACATTGACTTACACAAGATGTGCAACAAATGGGGAAGCAGACCCTGTGAAGCCCTAACCTCACTCACTATTCACCGATCAGTCTATAAAACTAAAAGTACAAGGTTCCTACAGAACCTGTCTCATCAATTCACACCTCAGACACCTTTTCACCACCCAGCTAAGACAGACAGTGTACTTTCCAAAGTGCTCTGCATGCAAGAAGTGAGGTTTGCAAACCCTCTTAAATGTAAATCAAGTCAAAACTATAAACCTTCCCCACAACACTCAGAAGCACTTCTTACTGAAGGCTATTTCCAAGCACCTTTCAATCTTCCTAGTGCATCCTAAGCCTTTTCACCTCTAGTTGCTAAAAAGGGTGATGGAGAGAGGGGTTGAAATGCAGAGACTCACCACCAACCAATCAAGACAAGAACTTTGTACTTAAATCTACAAAAGTTTACCCTTGGTAAAAGGCCAAACATGGAAAATTTCAGCCAAATAGGTGGAAGATTTGGAAAGTTATGGGTGTCCGAAAATGGAGTTATAATGGAAATACTCAGAGCCTTAACTGGAAGCTGCGTCTTACAACTCCAGCACACGTACTACCCTGCACTCATATCTGTGTAACAAGAAATAACAGAATGTAACTTACCTTTTAGATTGTTCCTTGACATCAGCAACTCAACATTTGACTTGTATTTCAGAGAGTGGAAGGGGGTATGTAACTACTCAGGCATTGAAAACATTTAATCAGAGACAAGTAAAACCATGTCACACGCAGATATCTGAATTACGCCATGACAGACAATTCTTGATGGTTCATTGAGATCCATTAGTCTCTTGAGCAAAGGGCTATGCAGGATTTTGGGTTCAAAAAAGAGAAGTTCATAGAGAATACATCCATCAACTACTATTAGCCAAGATGGGCACGGATGCAACCCTCATGTTCTGGGTGTCCCTACCCTGTGACAGCCAAAAGTTGGGAGTGGACAACAGTGGACAGACCACTCGATAACTGCCCGTTCTGATTGGCCACTGTCAGAAAACAGGATTCTGGGCTTGATGGACCATTGGTTTGACCCAGCATAGCCACTCATATCTTAATGCAACTGAATGGGTCATTTTGAAGAGCATCTCTGGCATACAGAGTACTACATTACTGCTAAATCAACCAGCACTGACCTTGCTTTACTTTTTAATTAGAAGCCATTAGCATTAAGATTAACAAAGGCACCCAATGCCCACCAGCAATTTTTGGGAGAGGCACTCCACAAAAACCATGAATGGTATAGAAATTTGTTTCAGTGTTTATTTCATTTCACTGAATGGAGAAATTCCCTCCTAGGCCCAGTCTAGAATTTCCCTCCATCCAGAGCAGAGACTGTTCCCTGCACTGCATTCTCCGAGGCTCTGCACAAGTTCCAGTGGCTCAAGGAAACGGACTGCCACCACTTCCACTACTGCACAAGCTGACAGAAGGTCTGGGATTAGGGTGCTAGCCCAAAGACATAGGTTCAACTGTCTGCTCCATCCCAGGCTCCCTGCATGACCCTGGATAAGTCAGTCACTCAGGCCCAATCTTCAAAGGTATTTAGATATGCAACTCCCACTAAAGTCAATGGCTGTTAGGTGCCTAACTACTAGTCTGTGCCTCAGTTTCCATCTGTGAAATGGGACAACAGCACTGCCCTGCCTCTCAGGGGGCTTGCAACGATAAGTACTGTAAAGCTTGTCAGGTGCTCGAACACAATGGGACTGCGAGTCCATACCAGTACCACAGAATAGGTACATCTCAGCCATTAGGAAATGTCACCTCTCTTCCTCCTTTGTCTCCTAGTTAGCTTTTATCCCCTGGCTTTCATCCTCACACTCCTGCACCTCCCTAGTCAGTTTCGGCCTCCCCTTGATATTTACACCCTTCACTGAAATGTTGCAGCCACCCCACCCCAGTTGTGATTTGGTGACTGATGATGAAATAAGCATGTGTTTTTTTTGTTTTTTTTTTTAAAACAATAATGGCCTAAGCTTAATAGCAATACTATTAACAGTCAAGGAGTACTGGGGTATAACCGTTACAACAGCATCGAGAACCCCAAATCAGCACCCCCACCCCAACAGCTACACACTGTGCCATGTAGTGAGAGGGGCCCTGCTGCAAAACACTTACAGCTTAAATAGACAAAAGAGTATGAGGGGAAGTCACAGAGGGTAAGTAACTTCCCCAAGGTCTCACAGGTCAGCAGCAGAGTTCGGAATAGAGCACCGATCTCCAAAGTCCCAATCCAGTGCTTTTCCCTCTGGACCACGGGATGTTAAGTCACGTTAACAGCATCATACCTGTGTGTGCTTTAAAGAGAGAGAAACCATGGTACACCCCTAAAAGAGGGGGAAGTTGAAGGAGGATCTATCAACAGAAGTGTGCCCACTTCACAGGTCTCCTTGGATGAGATCATGGCAGGAAGACGAGCACTACCAGCTTGCAGCATTTCAAAACTCAGGAGGTGGTTCTCTCCTTTAGCTGTGAAGAACAGCAGGGGACCGGAACAAGCCACTCTTCAGATTATTTATAATTAGGGAAGGCAAGGTCCTAATGCTCTTTCAGATAATACAGGAGAACACAGATGTTAAAGGGAGAGATTCAGATCTCATGTGCATGTTTCTCCACTTTTGTTTTCTCTGCATGCCTCTCCTGAGGCACCCTGCAGATGCACATGCCTCAATGGTGGTGTCGCTACATACTTAACTTCAAGGGTTCATGTCTGGGGAGAACTTCAGCACTCCAAACAAAGGTGAGGGAGAGTTTCTTACTTCTTTCAAAGTCAGTCAAGCTTTGCTGCCTTCTGGACACCCAGTCTTCCATCTCCAAAGAGAAATGCTGGACACAGCAATTGCTATGAAAGGGGAAAGACTGTGCTTCGTCCAGCCATTATCAGCATGAGCATCCTACCAGTGAAACCCTGCAAGATCTTGGAACCATAAGGCAGGGTAGGTGTGGTAGTTGGACTTTCAATACAGCCATAACTGCTGGCTCTCCTGAAGCATTCAGGGAGAAGCACACAAGAAAAGGAAGTTGTTTAGCCTGAAGTCAGTACATCTCCTGGTTTCAGAAGATGAAGAGCTTAATTGAAGTAACTTACCATTTGGACACCGTAAGCCAGGTGAGAGCACTTGTGCTCTGAAAAATGGGCATCTGGACACTAGATTTCAAGCTGTAGTTCATTGCTCTAGGAGGGTCAGTGGAAGAGTCTTACTTCAGAGTGTGTGCGTATGAACGAGAGCGCACTAAATTCATTTTAATAGTTTGAGGGAATGCTCAGGGACAGAAGAGGGCAACATCAGATGCAAAAGTTTGAGGGGATAAAAAGTTTTGCTACCGTATACTCCAAATACGGCTCCAGAAATGCTCCCTCATTAGCAAATATTTTACAGATGAACTGCATCTGCACAGGAAGCAAATGCCACTCTAACATTACACAGGTGCATATGGTGCTTTAAACCCTTTCTCTCTCTGTATAAAGAGCAACTCAGTCAAGCTACAGGTACAGCAATTAAGGTGCAAGAAGCCATGGAGACTCTCAGAGAGATCAGCACAGGCACCTCATGGAAGAAGTGGACCCTGAAGATAGGAAAGTAAGGTCACTTAGCAGAGAGCCGTGGGTGGCAAGAAAACGAGCAAGAGTGGGAGAGGGCAAAGCAACTAGAGGGGAAATAGAGGCGCGAACAGCAGCAGCTCATGCGGCAACAAGAGCAAAGATGTTAGCAGCAGGGGAGACCTGTAGAGGCATGTTGACAGCACCACACATGAAGAGATTCCATGAAGCAAAATGCAAAACTCCAAGTGTCACCAGAAGGAGTGAGCTTGTGGAAAGAGACACCAAATTCCTATTGGAGTTGTGGTGATTCCTGCCTTGCACTGATGGTCCAGTGGAGTTTAGCAATGTCTCAGTGCTTGTTGGAATTTTAAGGGTTAGCCATTACATGCAATATTGACATCTCAAAGCAAGGAGACAGGAGCCTGTCAATAGTCAGCGAGGGGAAGGAAATGAGCTTCCTCCTCAAGACCCCAGAACTACCCACAAAAGCTTGTGGCAGCCCTTGCCTTGGATGAGACATTGCAGTAAGCTGCCATGTCATGAAGAAACTAGAGGAAAAAAACCTCACTGACAGCAAACTAACCAGTCACTGCCAAACAGCTACACCTCAATGATTCTCCAAAAGACTGTCTGGTTTTGGTGACCCAACCAGTGACAAAAATATATGGTTGATTTTTGTCTTAAGCCAGTATGACTCAGTCTTCTGCTTGGCTAAGTTTTGTCTATTTTTAGAGACTGAAAGAGGATAGGTTGGTTTTTAAGGAAAAGCAATCTGTCAAACTACATCAGATTTCATTCAAGCAGTTCCCACTACAATAGTCTTCCACTGACTGAAACCAAGCATAAAACATTCCTTATTGCTTCAAGTCCTGGGATTTCCCCAACAATGGCACATTCCCCCCCACCCCACCCCAAAGTTCAATCAATTGGATCCCTTCAGGTGAAGTAATTGCCAGTACCCTACGTCTGTATAATTATGCAAGGAATTTAATTGAGTAGAGAATTGTTTCTGTATCTTTAGCTGGACTAGTGCTAACCTCAGAACCAGGCCTGTAGGAAAGCTGCCAGAGAGTGGCAGAGAGGAAGAATGGGGGACTGACTTCGGACTATAGCCCTGTGACTATACTTTGAGAGCCAGGGTAGTTCATATTAATTACTCAGAAGGAATATAATGATGTGCTTTAATGCAAAGATGCTAGCAGTAATGGGAGTGGTATTGCTAAATTAAAGGGGTATGCATATTTATCCCACCTTCTACTTTGTTTAATATGTATTCCTTAGAGGTGGAGTGGGAGAGCAAAAGAGAGCACACAAAGAGAGCTGTGTATCAGTTCAGAATCAGTTCTGTATTTTATTTAAGGAAGATTAATGCAAGATTATGAGTAAGCCATTTACCCCAAAGAGGCTTGTTGTGTTTCTTGTGCCTCTGGGCAGAAGACCATTTGTTTTCATAGCATTTATGTATGCACACTGCAGTGGGAAAAGTGAATATTGTTTATCTAATTAAACTAAGCTGCTCCAGCCTATTATAAACAGTATATTTGCACAGTACATTGGCTATCAAAACACAGCATTCTTCCAAAATACATATTTGCATCACCCCGAGTGTATGTTTACTTCCAAGCATCACACTAACTATGCTGGTAAATGTGTCATATCACCTCCCGTTGCACCAACACACACAAAAAGGTTCAGCCTTAATTTGCACACTCATGCTAAAAGAAGTAAAGGCACTTGAGTTAAGAAAGGATCATAAGTTTTAACATTGAAGTCCCTGAGTAGTCAGTTTGTACCACGACCTTCATGCTGTTAAAAGCTTCTGGAGAATGAAGTTGTTACAGTGAATTTCACAAGCCTGCAAAGTGAAACTAAACAATTTGGTTATCACAGCTCTGCTAAATGTATGACAGTTTATTAGTCCAAACACAAAACGTTCTTGCCAAACGGTTAGATGATCTTGTGGTTAAAGCACTAATCTAGGGGTCAACCTGTTCTGCCATGGACACCCTGTGCAGCTCTGGGCAAGACACTCCTCGTGCCTCAGCTCCCATCTCCAATGGGATTAATAGTCCTTCCTTTCACCTACTCTGCCTTGTCTATTTCAGTCAGAAGCTCTTCAAGACAGGTGCTGTCTCTCACTATGTATTTGTGCTGAGCCTGGCACAAAGGGGCCCTCTAAGCATTACTATAATACAAATCAAATCAGGATTATAGTGAAAACTAATGTAACCTACACATTTTATTCACCCATTTTAACTTTCATAATGGTATAAGATTTTGCAATGCTGGTTTATTCACAAATAATGCATCATCTCTAGCTGTCTTCAATCTACTCCCCTTATTACTCGAAAGAGAATCACAAGCAAGTAAAACGTCCAAAACTAACTAAAGTTCATCTATCTAAAACGCTAACCTTAAGCAGGTTCCTTGAGGGCAGGAGACTATAACGAAGCATTTTCTTTAAACAAATTCCAATCACAGGTTTATATTGCATAAAACTTTAATTCTAGAGTTAAAGATTGTGAAGGAAATAGAGACTTAACTGCTCTCTAAACAAAACTTAAGACTATGGTGTGCTATGTCTGTCGAACAAATGCCTCCCGGGAGATCTACTTAAACAATTCTGTGCTATGATTACGTTCATCAGGTACAGTACATCTGCACAAAGAAATTCAATGATGCCTGACTATTTGTCAGAAATTGTAGTGGAGTTAAGCTGTGCATTCATGCAATACATTCTCTAGGAGTTTTTTTTTGGTTTGTTTTTTTTAAACTTGATAATTTTCTGTCATTTTCAGGGGGAAAATACCAGATTGGCTCTTTCCAGGTCAACAGTATCAATGTGTCATCTCACCTTCCTGGAGCAAGGAAAATGCAGAAACAACCTACATAAAATTATGAGTGGATGTTCCCTATGACCTTTGCAGGGAATAGCGTTTATCAAGCACAGATGGGAGTGTCGACAGAAATAGATTTTTTGATCATTCCATTTCATTCTCAGGAAGCAAAAATACAATGATAATAAACATGATGAATGAAAGAATCCCTAATGGCCTTTATCAAGAACACAGCAGGACATTTACATCAAATAAGTTTTAATCACATCTCTCTCGTCCTCAGGTGCCACACAGGGAGAAAGATTGCTAAACATAAAAATTATCTGATAGTGAGGGGACTTCAGTCTCCAGGGCTGTCAATCCTGCACTTTAGTCTAGCACTAAAAATCACTTTAAAATAAAAATTACATCTGGATCTCATACAGAACAAGATTAAAAAAAATCTCTCTCCATAACCTTATCAGATGTTGAAGACCTGCTGTGTCTGAGATAAAGGAGGGCACCCAGACAAAGTTATAAAGACGACTGATTCATTTATTCAGAATAATGTTATCTGGGCTTCTAAGGGGGCGATAACTTGTGTGCAGATCTTCTAACAGCAGAAAGTCTAACTGGCTATAAGATTCTGAAATACCACTTAGTTAACACAGCTCAAGAGAACTTTTCGCTCTAAAATTCACTCTCTCTCACTGGGCCCTAAGTTTATGAACACTTGCTCTGTGCCATGACAAAAGCACTCTTGCTTCTAGTACAATAAAATCCCATTTATCTGACCCTCCACTATCCAGCTCTGCATATGAGCCAGCGCACACAGGTCCAGAAATGGGCACTCTCTCCTGTGGCCACTAGATGGTGCCGCAGGCCGGCATTTTCCCATTCTCAAGATTATCCCAATTTTTGATTATCCAATCGGCCCCAATCCCAGCTAGATCAGATAAATGGGGTTCTGCTGTATCAGCATAGGACAGCAAACTTCGCTGTACTACAAAGTGTTAATGGTCAGTTATTTGGTGTGGTGTGAAATTCCCCCCGTGCAAAGAGCAAACAAGACCTAGGCCCCACCTAAAACCTCACCTCTATGCGGGAGTTGGGGGGGGGGGGGTGGGCAGCATTGAGGCCTAGGTACTACTGCAGCCTTGTGCTCGCTCTTTGCACAGAGGAGATATAAGTGAACCTACTAGAATTAATTACTGTTTATGGCAGCCAGGCTGCAAATATTTCACATTATTTTGATGTATACAATTCTCAGCTCCATATGCACAGTGCTAATAACCTTTCCTCACGCCCTGCAGGACACAACAGCTTCTTTGTTATGCCAGTTATAACTAAGTAACTAACTTAACTCACCTCACAGAGGGGATTTTCCTGAAAAGCTGCTAGCATTCTTGGCAGTTAATTCTGCATCTCTTTCAAAAGACACTGGGCAACGGGTTAGGCTTCAGGGCTACACAGAGTTTGCTGGGGGTGATTTTCTTCTCCCCCAGATGCTGTCAAATTGTTGGCTTTTTTAATTGAAGCAGGATCAAGGCTGTTGTGAGCAAAACCTCATTGCTGAGTCTTCCAAAAGCAACAAGAAACTTTGCAGTAATGTAACAGCATGCAGCAACAACCCTGCTTTACAGCTTCAAAGCACTTTACAAAATGTCAGTCCTCACAACACCCCTGTGAGGTAGGTAGGTCAGACTATTTCGCAAATGGAAAACAGGTTAAGGTGCTGATTCAAAATCAGTAGAAAGACTCCCACTGACTTCACTCCAGACCCTGACTAACTTAGCCCCAAAGCAACAGGAGAGTCAATGGAGAAGCTGGGATGAGAATCCAGTCTCTAAATGCCAATCCCATGCTCAATTTGCAAGTCCAAACCTCACTGCCTAAGCAGCATCCCAATTAAAAGCTACTGCCAGCATTGCAAGGGACAATATGTATGGTGACTTGTCACAACAGGCATTAGGAAAGACACAGGATTCCATCCCTCCTGGACCAGTTTAAGGCTACTGCACACTGGGAAACGTACTGTGTACATTTTGTGGATCATCTAAGCAGGGTATTTGACTATCCCTGTGCAAATGTTTACGCACATCTCAGGCACAGATTCATCAGAATGTATAGAAACTGCATTAGGGCAAATGAAATCTTAAATATAGAAAAAGGAAGATGTTAAAGGAACATTTGTTTTAGCTTCAAATAATTATTTTATTTTTAATATAAAATATACACATTTACAAAGAAAATACAAACACACCTGTCTGACATGACATTACAAAAACATAAAGAGGGGATGGCGATGGGATGAATCCTGTTCTTAGGTCATTTAATCAGGGTCAGTGAATCACACAGCAAAATTGATTCCCCAAGTGGCTATGCTACACGAAAGTCCATGTTCAAGCCACTTGGCTCAAAAACTTTGCCTTAGAGGGTTCATGCTACTAATCAGTCATTTCTCTGTGCGTGTGTATGTATGTTTTAGGCCCTAACAGAACTTTCCCCTTTTCTACCATCAACCTCTCCTGGTTTTACTTGCCATTTATAAGCTCCAGTGCCTCATCTTTGCTCCGCGTGATCTTTTCCTGCCTCCATGATGAGGGCCTTCTGGATTGGTTGTGCTTCACCAAGAGGTGTGAACAGCGCACTTTGGCAGGCTCTCCTTGGCCGTTCTTCCCGCCACCACTGGGGCGCTCCCACTGGCTAGCATTTGTAATGTGGTTGAAGTAGTATACACGGCCTACAAATAAAAGGGAGTAGAGGATTAGATTTTAGAAGTTCCTTTCAGACTCGTGGCACTAGCTTCTTGCTTATCTCATCAGAAATACAAGACTGAATTTCTGCAAGTGGGTGAGAATGTGTGGACGTTGGCTCAAATAAGGAACTGGAAACACTCAATATCCCATAATAATGGAATGCTGCAGCATTGCAGATGTCAATCCCATCTGTTAAGATTCTAGTCTCTAACAAAACACTCCTAATAAGAAATAAAGGAAGAGGGTGTGAGCACAACAGCTCATCCAGCCTCTTTCCAACTCTGGCAAGTCACTTCAGTCCTGATCCAGTTCTCATTGAAGTCCATGTCAAAACTCCCACTGATTTCTATACAAGAAGGTCCTTAAACCTTCCCAGGATAACCTTCACCACAGGTGAACTGGATTGTTCATATTTGTAAAGTACTAATAATTCTTATAAAATCAGAAAGTGTGTCTGCAGCCTTCTGGCATCACACAACAGCAACACACCTTCTGAAGAAGTGAACTCTCACAGCAGAACTGCCTGTATTATCCCTGAAGAGAAAATGAAAGGTTCTGGGTTTCTGGCAAAGAACAAGGAGATTATGTCTCACTTTACCCCAGCATATATGTGAAGATAAAGCATGGTGAAATCTCTACATAGGAAGAATGAAAGGCCTAGATATAAGTGACTCATACCTTACAAACGCATCGTAATTTACAGATTTCAGGAAAGATGTGGACAAACTGGAGAAAGTCTAGAAAAGCACAACAAAAATGATTAACGGTCTAAGAACCATGACCTATGAAGGAAGATTGAGTTTTGGTTTGTCTGGGGACATAACAGTTTTCAAGTATATAAAAGGTTGTTACAAGATGGAAGGAGAAAAACTGTTCTCCTTAACTTCTGAGGATAAGACAAGAAGCAATGGGTGGTTTGGGTTGGACATGAGGTAAAACTTCCTAACTGTCAGAGTGATTAAGCACTGGAACAAATTGCCTAGAGAATTTCCATCACTGGATTTTTAAGAGCAAGTTAGACAAACACCTGTCAGGGAAGGTCTAGATAATACTTACTCCTGCCAGGAGTGCAGGGGACTGAAACAGAGAATCTTGCACGGTCCCTTCCAGTCCTATGATCTTGCAGTTGGAAGACTAAGCAAGAAATTATGTCTGTGTGTGACAGGCACTGCACAAACAATGGGGCCTTGATCCTGGATGTGTCTTTGGGTGCTACCACTAACAAAAAACACTCCCCAACCAAAATCAACTGCTCTTTAGAATAAGCAACAAAATTCTCCAGAAGCAAGCAATCAAGAGGACAGGGGACACTCGGCTGCGAAGCCAAGCCAACCAATACTGTAACCTGGAGATGCTGCAAGCTCCTGCCCTCCAAGCTGGCAGCAGCTCATTCCTGCACAAGCAGGAATTCACATGGGCCAGGCTGATTTTCTCCACCATTAACGTCCCTCTCTATAACTCCTTTCAGCCCAAAGGTTTTTGAACCAGCAAACCAAGCGCTCCAAGCTCTTAAGGAGTGTGACTGTCCACACAGAGCACTGCATAGAAGGCAACAAGGAGGAGAGGGAAAGGGAAATTCCAGCCCAAAGATACAGGGACCAAATCTCCAGTTATAAAACTACCACCGTGGGTTTGTCAGCATCCTAGCAAAACTGGAACACATGATTCATGTCATGACCCTGTGCAGGTGCTTTTCCTCTAACTTGCACATGGAACATGCCACGGCATTGCTCCAGACTTGACCCTACCCCATAGCAGAACAAGCCCCAGTATCCACTCCATCCACACTAGGACCAGCATCCAAGAAAGGCACCTTTCCAGTTTTCACTCCCCCCCATCACATAAGGACACTCCACAGCTTCATTCCAGACTTGCCCATCCACCCCAACATGAAAAACATGAGACCTCCAGAGCTTACTCTCTGGTCTCACATCATGGGGAAAACTTATCCCCAAGCAAAGACATGGTGAGATTCCCAGCCTGTCACAATAGAGCCTCCCCTACCACAGAGAATCACTGATAAAGTCACTTCAACCGCTGTACTCAGTGCATGCAGCAGGGCACCCACTAAATAAAACCCATACCCCATCCCCAACCTTTTCCCAGCAATGCCCTCCCCATGGGAACCAATCACCCTCCTCAAAGACACACCCCATAAGGACAAACCAACCCCCCAGAACATCTCCACGCAACAGAAGAACCCCCTCACAGACCAGCCCATGAGGACCAAGCAACTGACCCGCATACTCCTGTGGGACCAGCCCTTCACAGCTCTCAGCTCCAGGCCCAAACCCTCTGCACCCCAACCCCTGTGGAGCCAGTTCACCTCCCCACCCACCCAGGCCCGGCCAAGCCCTCCCCCATACCCAGGCTTGGCCAGGCTCAGCCACCCTACTCCCAAGCCAGTCCCCACCCAACCAGGCCCGGCCAAGCTCCCCATACCCAGGCTCAGCCACCCCACTCCCAAGCCAGTCCCCAGGCTCCTCAAGAAGGCAGCCGCCGCCACCCACCCCCCAGGCCCAGTCAGCCAGGCCGCCCCGCCCCATTCCCACGCCAGACTTAGCCCACAAGCCCACCCCCAGGCCCAGCCAAGCCAGCCCAGACCCAACCACTGCCAGCCTGCCCCACCCCCCAGTGCCGCCCCCGCCCAGCAGAGGCCCAGCAGCCCCCCCCCAGCAGCCCGACCACCCCCACCCCACCCACCCACAGCCGCACCCCGCCCAGCCACCCCGACACGCCCCGCCCCCCAGGCCCAGCCAGCCCCCACCACCCCCCCAGGCCAGGCCAGGCCCAGCCAGCCCGACCACCCGCCCCCCAGGCCCAGCCACCCCCCCAGCCGGCCAAGCCAGCCCAGGC